>NC_090322.1:207110586-207320555 GCF_040869045.1 Eurosta solidaginis | reverse complement strand
ACAGGTTCTGAAAAGTTCCCGGCTCAAAATATTCAAATTTACATAAATAAAATTAAAAATAAATACAGAGCGGTATAACCTCAGAAGAGATTTTAGGCCGAGCTTCTCTTCTATTTTGTGTCGTGCTCCTCTAATTTTACATGTTTTCCGCTGACTCAGAACATCTGAAAGGCATATGAGTTTTAACTAAGAAGCTTTTCATAGCAGAAATATACTCGAAGTGTTTCCATGCTTCCACGACACCACGGCCTCAGTATCCAGTTTTTAAAAAGTACCCAGTACATAAAAGTACACGGCTAAAAAAATTAGCGGACTCAAAAAGTCAGAAGTTCTAAGAGTGTAGCCGTTTCTTAAAAAGTACAAGGTTCTGAAAAATTTGCTCCACCCTAATGTGGATAGAATATAAGGGGTGTCTTTATTCAATTTTTATATACAAAGTTTTAAACACCCAAAATAATTAAAAATAACATGCAGTACAATTGTTTACTTCTGAAGCTTGTCTGTATCTAAAAGAGGCTGAGGTCGCTTTTTGTAACCAGATAACAGTTGTTTTAACTTAATTATTGCTAAACCAGGATTCAGACCTTTCGGGCAGGTTCTAGTACAATTCAAAATTGTGTGACAACGATAAATGCTAAATGGATCTCGAATTTGATTCAAACGTTCTTCAGTATTGTTATCACGCGAATCTATAACCCAACGATAGACTTGCATTAGGACAGCTGGTCCTAAATATCTATCGCCATTCCACCAATACGATGGGCAAGCTGATGTGCAACAAGCACAAAGAATACATTCATATAAACCATCCAATTTCAAACGATCATCAACATGTTGTAAATACTGTGCTGTTTCCTTAGACTTCTTATTCGGATTCTTACGATGCAACCACGGCTCGATGGACTTGTATTGTTCATAGAAGTGACCCAAATCTGATACCAGATCACGTACAACATACATATGCGGAAGTGGATATATTTTAAGCTTTCTTGAAAGATTTGTATCTATTTTACATATGCAAGCCAAAGTATTAACACCGTCAATATTCATAGCACACGAACCACAGATTCCCTCTCGGCAAGAGCGTCGAAAAGTCAGTGTTTGATCCAATTCATTTTTGATTTTAAACAATGCATCCAACACCATTACACCGCATTGGTTTAGGTCTATTTGGTAATTCTGCACTCGTGGTGTTTCTCCGGGCTGCCAACGATAAACCTGCACTGTCTTCATAAGTGGGGCTTTTTTAGCTGGTGGTGCTGTTGCCACTGCTATTTCTTTGGACGTAGGTGGTTTGGTTTCTTTACATTTTGTTTCCTTTTCTACTGCTGGTTGTTTATATGTGACCTTTGCTTTGGATTCAGTTTTTTTCGGCTCCTCTTTTTTTGACTCTGCTTCCTTCGGTGGTTCTTTAGATGAGTCTTTTGCCAAGTAACGCGCACAAATTCTCTTTGTAAGCTTAAGTTGATTTTTTTCTAGTAATTGAAGCATTTCGCTGAGGAAGCCAGCAACCTTTTTTAAACAATATTTATGTTTTACAAAACAAAAAATATTAGTAGAAAAGAGAAGACGGCATAGTCAGGGCCCACCTAATCAACACAAATTTTTTTTTATTTTGTTAAGATCTTTTAAGAGTATTTCTTGTAATAGATTTTTCTCACAAAGACTCTGATTCAAGAGTCAGGTTGAAAGTGTTTGTGAAAATTCACACGAAAGTAGTTTGATTTGAACGGCGAGTCACGATGTACATGCATGTGGATCCCATAATGAGCCCCATAATGAGGTGATACGTTACAACAGAAAGTATCTCTGAGTAATCTAGTAAATCGGTTTGATGTGGTATAAGTATGCTCCCCCACTACACCGAAGTTTATGGGTTCAACTCCTGGGCAAAGTCCATCATAAATTTAGAAAAATGGGTTTTTAATAATAAACAAGTAAGGGCGGGACTATTTTCGGCTGTGTCAAAGACTTCATACCTTTAATGAATGGGGCTGAACAATAATCTTATCCCGTTCGTAATCTCCTAATAATAGGATGTATAAGATAGGAAATATATAGTGAACAGATGTATATACCTAAACGATTTTTAAGATAAATATAAAATAAAAATGGCAAAAAACCCCCTTATCTGAACGATCGGTTGTATGGGATATATATTATATATAGCTCCTATCGAAATGATTTTAGCAGAAAATTTTCTATGATATATAAGAATATATATCATCAAGTTTCACGTTTTTATATTGGAAACTAAGGGAGAAATGGCCAAAAATCTTTCTATCTGAACGATCGGTTGTATGCGATATATACTATATATAGCTTCGATCAAAGTGATTTTTTCAGAAAATCTTTTATGATATATTAAAATATATACCAACGAGTTTCACGTTTATACTTTCTAAATTAAGGGAGAAATGGCCAAAAATCTTTCTATCTGAACGATCGGTTGTATGGGATATAACTATATATAGCTCCGATCAAAGTGATTTTTTCAGGATATCTTCTAGGATATATTAGAATATATATCACCGAGTTTCACGTTTATACTTTCTAAATTGCGGCAGGAATGACCAAAATCGTCTTATCTGAACGATCGGTTGTATGGGACTTATATGTTATAGTGGTCCGATCCTACCGGATCTGACAAATGTCTAATATAACACAAAAATACATTCTTGTGCCAAATTTCATGAGATATCTCAAAATTTGAAGGACTAGTTTGCGTTCAAGCAGACAGACGGACGGACGGACAGACGGACATGGCTCTATCAACTCAGTTCGTAGCCCTGATCAATTCGGTATACTTAATGATGAGTCTATCTTCTATATTTCTCAACGTTATAAACATCGGACCAAAGTTAATATACCATTTCATGTTCATGAAAGGTATAACAAGTTTTTCTAATAGGGGTCGCCTCTCGGTAGTGATTTGGCAAACACTACGAGTATATTGTGCCATCGAAAGCTTTTCAGTGAAAATTCATCAGCGAGTTGGCATAAAGCATGCAGGTCCGTTCTGCCAGAGTGTAGGGAAAAATTATAAGGAGCACGACGCAAATTGGAAGAGAAGCTCGGACTTAATCTCCTTGGAGGTAAGTCGCGCCAAGTATTTATTACTTATTTTATAATATCGGTTTACTGAAGGAGAACAGGGTTACTTTAAGAAATAAAGAAGCACATTTTATCTAAGTGCAAGGGTACGAGTTACAGTCACAAATCAAAAATCGTTAAAATCGATTCATGAAAACCACTCTTATAACAACCAAAAATCGGTGGTATCTTAGCCGCCCACAACACCGAAGGTTTTAGGTTCACAGCCCGTAAAAAGCAACATTAAAGCTTTTAGAAAAAATAGAGAGATGACAACGTGTGTTGAGCGTAACTGAAACCTCTTTTAAGAGCGTTGAGCTCATCTCTGTTGTGCCAATGGATACAAGGTACGGTGAGTTTGTTTTGGCTTACTTAGACCCCTAGCGACAGTTGCAAAAAAAATATTGCGGTCACTTTCTTGACATTTAGCTTTTGGTATTTTCAAAACTTTTTGTCGTAGCTTACCTTATTGGGGTTTAAATAAGTAACTTTCCAAATATAAATCATGAATATACTGAGTTGATGCTAAAGGGTGCCTAATTATAAGGTAAGACATGATGCAATTACAAGGTGACTGAAGTTGGGAGCTTCTATTTCTAATCCGCCATCTTGAATTCCCACTCTGAAACTCAGCTTGCTTCTTTGCGAAACAACTTTTTCATTCAGAAGAAATAATTTATCAAAAACCATACATATCAATTTTCCTGGAAAAATATGCAACGGCATTACTTTTTTCTCCAATTCTATTTTGTGCTGACTTTTATATCATTCAAACTTGTGACAATTCTCAAAAAATAATTGTTTATTCAACAAAATTATTGAAATTTACCAATTTTTTGGCGTCAAACGATGGTAAGATGTTTTATAATTTTAATAATAGCGATATAAGTATATTGTTTTCAATATGTTTTTACAACTTTATTTACATGTTGGTGACGGCAATGCTTCAGACCAGACATCGTGCAAACAGGCGGGCACATATGTATGTAAACCCCATGATGTAATAATAAAGCATGATTCAAACCCGTAGTAATGGGTTTGTTCTACAATGATGACAGAGTTTTGACACTCCCAAGTTTAAAACCTGGACGAGTTGCTTTTACGAAGTAAGAAAAAAGGGGAATAATTCAGTCCCCTCAGCGAAAATATTAGTAGAAAAGTACCTTTAGTAGTATATTAGTAGTGATAATAAATTTGTAAATGCCAACAGGTTTTGGGGGAAATAATTCATTTTCTACTAAATATTTCGAGAATTGATATGGAGTTATGTTGGTTTGGTCATTCATTCAGAATTTGTTTTCTCAAATTTTGTTTATAAAACTCCCTATATGAGCATAAGTTCACTGCATTTTTACATAAGAGCGAGTTAAGGAAAATCATTCTGAGATAAGGCGTTCTTGAACCTTATTCTGATATAGAGCGTTTATATGGCATTTTTGTGATAAATCCTGCAAAGGGAAATTTTTGAATAGTATTTTAAGATAGGACTATTTGGCAGCAATGAACTGACAAAGAAATTAAAGAAAATGGCTTATTGACCTAGAACTTTATATTCCGGCCTTGGCTTTGGCAGAAGAGTTCAGATTTTGTGCGGTCCTGCTACATAGGGAGTATTTACCTTTTTATTCTGAAAATTTGGAAAGCTCTTTTCCGTTTAAGTGTTCATGCAAATATTCCGGATAAACCGTTAGCTTAGAATATTCGGGACACGTTCGTTTGATACTACCTCACGAAGTCCGAATAAATGCAGACGAATGTTCCGAACATAAGGAATGAATAAGTTAACATGCTCAATGAGTAAATTTCGTTATGCAGCTCAGTACTTATCGGGTATTTGTTAACTTATTGCTTCCTATTTCCACTACTAATGGTTTTCGAACAAATGCAAGAAACAACACAGTTAACGGATGTCAACTCGATTTGGGAGCAAAATGGCTGCAATTGTCAAAAAATTTGTCAGCCGAGCAAACTCCTTGTGATTGAATCATGATAATAAAGGTTATGTTAACAACATAACCTCACTTTTTCGGCAGCTCTAAATGCCAGTACTTACGTGTATTTCAAAAGTAATAAATTTGGATTGCTTAATTTTTCGTACAAGTTCTTCAAATAAATTAGTTTTCTGCAATATTTTGTCTATATTCTGTTAGGGAATACAAAGTTACGTTAATCTTTTTGGCTAAACAATTCTAGTAACAGCTTATATAGTTATAATATTTCTAAACGTATAGTAAAATCTACTACGATCGTAGTAGAACTCAAAGACAGTTCTGTACGATAGACAACCCTCAAAATTATGCATGCCGAACTTGTCAGAATAAGGGAAAACGTCAACATGATGAGAACACCTGAATACTTATTTCATCATGTATAAACCCAAACACAACGTGCCACCCATTCCTATCACCCCCACAGAGGTTGAAGAAGCCTTCAAAAAGGCCAAGCCCTCTAAATCAATAGGCCCAGACGATATAGCCATGTCAATACCAAAACAACTTTGCGCTGAGAGAGTAAGCTTCCTGACAGACGTTTCAATGCTTTTTTTGAAGTCTTTTGTCATCCCCAGCAGTGGAAAATGGCTAGTGTCATGCTATGCGACAGCGCGACTCTCTTAACCCTTTCGGTATGGAACTCTACGCGCGGTGGCATATTTCGTTTAATGCAAAGCAAGAGTTGTTTGGGCTACAAATAAAATTTCTATGGTATCAAAGGGGACGTGCGATAAGAGGCTGACTCGGGGGTGGTGGTAAATCATTGTATCATCTGGGATATGTAGTACATATGTGTACCAACCGTCCTACAAAACATACTAAGCCATATTTCCTCCTACAAGAATATAACGAAAATTTAAATTTTTGGTCCAAAGCGCGTCTTTTGACACCCCTCCCGATATTTAGTCTCAGCTGAGCAGATCTCACAGAGTATATTAATTTTGTTCGCATAACGGTACCCCGTAACGGCATAAACTAATCGAGATAGATATAGACTTCTATATATCAAAATGATCTGAGCGAATAAAGAAATTCATTTGGTCATGTCCGCCCGTCCGTCTGTCCGTAAACACGATAACTTGAGTAAATTTTAAGGTATATTAACGAAATTTCTGGGCACTCATCTCAGATCGCTATTTAAAATTAACTAAATCGGACTATAACCACGCCCACTTTTTCGATATCGAAAATTTCGAAAAACCGAAAAAGTGTGATGATTCATTACCAAAGACGGATAAAGCGGTGAAACTTGGTAGGTTGGTTGACCTTATGACGCAGAATAGAAAATTAGTAAAATTTTGGACAATAGGCTTGGTACCACCCACTTTTAAAAGAAGGTAATTTAAAAGTTTTGCAAGCTATAATTTGGCAGCTGTGTATGTAGTATTCGGTTACACCCGAACTTGGCCTTCCTTACTTGTTTTGCACTAAGAGTGTTCATTACAAAACCTAGGGAAGCCAGCTAACAAAGGTGAGTCATATCGATCGATATTATTCCTTTCGCCAGTTGCAAAGAGGAGAATCCATCCTGCCCCCTCAATTCACTACGAATCCTCCCTTTGCCACCCATTAGCATGGTTTCCGAAAAATGCATAGCACTACCGCGCTAAACGCCATAAACACCCAGATAAATAACGGACTGAACTATGAATAGCCCCATCAACCACACCATGCTATTCCAAGACATAGAAGATCCCCTCCTCCCCCTTGTCTTAAAAGATGGACCGCAAGTTATCTGAATGGTTGGAAAGCGTCGGTTCAATTTAGGGACGAAACTTCAATGTGGTGTCCTATCCCCCCTTCTGTTTAATTTCTTCGTATCAAAACTCCCATTTTCATACGCCGACGGCTGCACGATATCGGCAACAGGATCTGACAGTCCAACAGACGAATTAGTTTTTAAAGTTAACAACTGTCTCCCCAGTTAAGTTTCTTAACCTCGCGCGACCTGGTACTATCACCGCCCAAACCAACGGCCATCCTGTTTACTACTTTGAAGGAACAGAAAACAAAAATGTTGGACGTTCGCGCCGATGGAGTTACGCTACCGACTGTCAGTCACAGAAAGATCTTAAGCGTAATTTCGATTATACGATAATACTGTCACCGAAATTGTATCTCAAGTACAAAGCCACAACAAAATCCTCACGTCGCATGCTGACTAGACTCGGGGAAGAGATAAAGAAACGTTTCTAACCAGTGCAAAGCAATCGTGTGCTATGCGTCACCGGTTTGGTAGTTTGGTCTTAAAACACACACAAAGGTGATGAAAAATGAATTATGAATGGTTCATCAACTTATTAAAAGCTGGACGAGAGTACTGACACAAGCGTGGCGGCGAAGTATCTTACCACCAATCTGACTTAAAATCTGCGCTTTTCAATTGAATGGCTATTATGTCAGGTGTTCGCTTCGTGAAAACATTTACCAACCATGTTGTGGCACCATTCGAGATGATGGTCCGGATATTTTAGGTGTATGACCTGAAATCGTATGCGTTAAAATGATTTCCGCGGTCAGCTCCAAAACGAGTGGCATTCTCCTAGGCTTTGTTTCATTTCTCTGTCGCTTTATGAGACCCGTCATAAGCTCAGTAAGGGGAATTCTAAGTTGAAAGTATTTAGCGGAAAGAAAGATTAGACTTTTACACATGGTCCCAACCTCGTGTCGTCTGTTGGCCTATAAAATATACCCGACCACGGAAGCGCTACTTAGGAGTGACTACCAGATTTTAAGTTAATACATGCGTTATATAAAGTAGTACACGCATTATTATGCTCGTCAAATGCTCTTTACCCGCAGGACGATGTCCCGGTCAATCTATTGGGAAATTGTAGCAGCTAGCTTCATATCATCAACATAAGCGAAAGCTTGGTTAGATGTGTACTATGATGCCCGATGCTCTTGTTAGCTTTGGACCCCTGCCCACAGTTGGCCTATAAGCATATTGATTGGATGATAAGCAAATTACAAAATATTAGTTTCGCCACCATTTTGAATAAAGTGCTAAAAAAGTGCTAGATTTAATAATTTTTCAGAAAACGGCCTCTTCTGTTCTTCATCTTTCTCTCATCATTCATCGGCTTTGTATGGGAGTCTTCAAAATCAGATGTCACTTGTTTGTACGCTATTGGTATCAAATGAAAGGTTTTAATGAGTATTTTAAAAAAGGAGTGATCCTTAGTTCCATAGGTGGGCGCCGTTTCGAGATACGGACATGGCTCAATCAAATTTTTTTTCGATCCTGATGATTTTGATATATGGAAGTCTATATCTATCTCGATTCCTTTATACCTGTACAACCAACCGTTATCCAATCAAAGTTAATATACTCTGTGAGCTCTACTCAACTGAGTATAAAAAGAACAAATGGTAAAAAATGCTTTATACTAGTTGAGTATTTCAGGAAATACTACCAAAAGTTAGGAACCAAATTGTTAGAAAGTAATGCAACGTTGCCTTCGTCATGCCATGCCACGCCATGAGTTTTCTTCAAAATTACGAAAAAGGTAAGAAAATAAATGTTTTCTCACTTTCGCCTAGATATGTTTTCGTGCATCCTGAATAAAACCCATCTTTTGTTGGCTTTTAGTTGGATATGATGCATCGCGGATCGAATGTTTGTTAGCATAACAGTTCCATACAACAATTGGTAATAGCCTTACTTATACTTCGACAAAAACAAGTACTGTAGAAATGACTTCCTTTGAATATTTTGCGACTGTTTCTATATAAAAGTAGTTAGCGTTTTTTTCAAATAAAATAAAGTAAAAATATTGTAGATTGGTTTATGGAAAACCCACTTCTAGTTAGCTCTTAGCTAACGTCTTTTCCTGCTGAGCTATTTCTTGAGGGAGTATACTATGTTTCCAGGAGTAGTATAAAGTAATGACGGGAATCGGTTAGCACCTCGCTTGTTATGTCTAGTAATTACACTTCACAGTGCGTGTGATGCTGGTAATTGGTTAAGGTTTTCACTTCCCATTATCAGTGGAGCATTTAAATATATTTCACAACAATTTGTCGAAAATTTACAATCCAAACTTTTAAATTCGTATATTTTTGAAGATTTTCTTTAACGTGTAGAAATAATCTACTTAAAAGAAACTTAACCTCTATTGTGGCTAAATACACATAAAGCAAATTGATATAACGAAAGTAATAAAACTAAAGGCGATGTAAGTACATATGTTTTTGGAGATACAACCATTATTTGCTCTAAATTCATTGCACAATTTGACGCTTTTTATACTCAGCGTGCTTTGCACACAGAATATATTAACTTTGATTGGATAACGCTTGGTTGTACAAATATAAAGGAATGGAGATAGATATAGACTTCCATATATCAAAATCATCAGTATCGAAAAAAAATTTGATTGAACCATGCCCGTCCGTCCGTCCGTCCGTTAACACGACAACTTGAGTAAATATTGAGATATCTTCATCAAATTTGGTACACGGGCTTATCTGGACCCAGAATAGATTGGGGTTGAAAATGAGCCAAATCGGATGATAACCACGCCCACTTTATATATATACATATAACATTTTGGAAAACACAAAAAAACTGATTATTTAGTAAATAATACACCTAGAATGTTGAAATTTGACATGAGGACTGATATTGAGACTCTTGAAAAAAATTTTTAAAATAGGCGTGGCACCGCCCACTTGTGATAAAATCAATTTTACAAATATTACTAACCATAAATCAAAAATCGCAACACAATTCGGCAGAGAGGTTGCCTTTACTATAAGGAATGCTTTGAAGAAAAATTAACGAAATCGATTAAGGACCACGGCCACTTTAATATAAACGATTTCTAAAAGGGTCGTGGACGAATATTTCATTTCCCAAATGGATTTATAACAATAAATAGGAAAAACTTCAAATATTCAAAAATGGGCGTAGCCCCGCCCCTTTTTTGACTAAGCAATTGTCTATGTTTCGGGAGCCATAACTCGAAGAAAGATTAACATATTGTAATGAAACTGTGTACAAATATTTTCCTTATAGCAGAAAGTATTTCTAGTAAAAATGGACGGGATCGGTTAAAGACCACGGCAACTAAGATATAAAACAAGTTTAACCGTCCTGTGCATAGATGCGTACCCGGGTACCTTTTGCATATTCAAAAACCATTTTTAAATAATATACAAATAGAAACGAGTTAAAATTTTGTGGCATCGTATGGGAATAAGTTTTCTTCAAAAAGGAGAGACAATTTTTTATACTCAGTTGGGCAGAGCTCACAGAGTATATTAAGTTTGATTGGATAACGGTTGGTTGTACATATATAAAGGAATCGAGATAGATATAGACTTCCATATATCAAAATAATCAGGATCGAAAAAAAATTTGATTGAGCCATGTCCGTCCGTCCGTCCGTCCGTACGTTAACACGATAACTTGAGTAAATTTTGAGGTATCTTGATGAAATTTGGTATGTAGGTTCCTGGGTACTCATCTCAGATAGCTATTTAAAATGAACGATATCGGACTATAACCACGTCCACTTTTTCGATATCGAAAATTTCGAAAAACCGAAAAAGTGCGATAATTCATTACAAAAGACAGCTAATGCGATGAAACTAGGTAGATGAGTTGAACTTATGACACAGAATAGAAAATTAGTAAAACTTTGGACAATGGGCGTAGTACCGCCCACTTTTAAAAGAAGGTAATTTAAAACTTTGAAGATATCATGATGAAATTCGGCAGGAACGTTACTCCTATTACTATATGTACGCTTAAAAAAAATTAGCTAAATCGGAGAAGGACCACGCCCACTTTTAAAAAACAAAATTTGTTTTAGTAAAATTTTAACAAAAAATTTAATATCTTTACGGTATATAAGTAAATTATGTCAAAATTCAACTCCAGTAATAATATGGTGCAACAAAATATATACAAAAATAAAAGAAAATTTCAAAGTGGCCGTGGCTCCGCCCTTTTTCATTTAATTTGTCTAGGATACTTTTAACGCCATAAGTGGAACAAAAATTAATCAATCCTTTTGAAATTTGGTAGGGGCATAGATTTTATGACGATAACTGTTTTCTGTGAAAATGGGCGAAACACGGAACACAGAAGTCCGTCTGTCCTTCCGCATGGCCGTTAACATGATAACTTGAGCAAAAATCGACATATCTTTACTAAACTTAGCCCACGTACTTATCTGAACTCGCTTTATCTTGGTATAAAAAATGGCCGAAATCCGACTATAACCACGCCCACTTTATCGATATCGAAAATTACGAAAACTGAAAAAAATGCCATAATTCTATACCAAATACGAAAAAAGGGATGAAACATGGTAAGGCAATTGGATCGTTTTATTAACGCGAAATATAACTTTAGAAAAAACTTTATAAATAGGTTGTGACACCTACCATATTAAGTAGGAGAAAATGAAAAAGTTCTGCAGGGCGAAATAAAAAACCCTTAAAATCTTGGCAGGTATTACATATATAAATAAATTAGCGGTATCCAACAGATGATGTTCTGGGTCACCCTGGTCCACATTTTGGTCGATATCTGGAAAACGCCTTCACACCACTCCCTTTTAAAACTCTCATTAATACCTTTAATTTGATACCCATATCGTACAAACTCAGTCTAGAGTCTCCCCTGGTCCACCTTTATGGCGATATCTCGAAAAGGCGTCCACCTATAGAACTAAGCCCCACGCCCTTTTAAAATACTCATTAACGCCTTTCATTTGATACCCATATCGTACAAACTCTTTTTCATTGTTGTGATAAGAAGTGAGAAACTTATTTTATCTTAACGTAGTCATCGTCACTGGAATATATATCTAACAAAGCAACCATTTCTGAGCTATACGCATCTGTAAGATCTTTTTGTGTTCTTACATACCTCATAGATGATATGACTGGATCAGAAGAGATAGCTAACATGTTGAAAAGGTCTTCGTTTTTTCTAACTCCTGATACTTTGCAGGTGTTCATACATCTATATCTTTTGTAGTCCTTGTTTTTAGATTCATGAGCTTCTTCAGACAATTCTCCTAATGGTAAGCACTGGTACTCTATTAAATCTTTTCCATGTGCTAAAATTTTATGTACCGTTGGTGTAAGTTTCTTCTCAGGATACTTTTGATGCAGCAACTCTGTAATTTTAGATGCATATTCTCCAAATTTGGGTCCATTAACTGGTTCGTGGCAGTTTAAAATATTTAAATTACTCTCAATCTTTTCACAATATCTCTATCAACTCCTGTTATGCGAGCAGTCACTTCATCGTTTTCAAAAAATCTTCTTGAGGAGTTAGCATCATTTGTATTTCCGTATCCATACTTTGGACAGTCATTCTCGTATTGAAATAATATCGGGTGCCACAATATAGTTGATGACGGACGTGGATTTTTCCAATATTCTGAAGCTTCATCTTTTAGTCGTAATGGAACAATAGAAGCCATAAACATATTACTTTCTGTAATTGTTTCATCGTCTACATTTATTCTTTGTTTATAATTATATAAAATTTTGAATTGTTACGATAGACGTCCTTCAATTTTCTTTCTATCATAATGTGTTGTAAACTAATTTTTTCTTCCAGGCCTTCCTTTTCTTTAATGCTTGTTTCACTCGCTAATTCTCTCATAATAGCCTCAACGAAGTCTTGACTTTGTAGATTTAAGCACCGCAAATAGTTTCGAGTTTTCTAGATACATATTAGAATTGGCATCGAGTGTATCTGACTAAATATTAAACTGTGAACTATATTTAAAAATACTATTCACTTTATTTAAGTAAACAGAATACTTAGTTCCTTAATCTCCAAAAGACGAATGATAATGTGCATTGTATGATGGATAGCTTTATATACCTACTCAAATTATTAAAATTAATTTCAGGTATACAATTCGTAACTAAAAAAATTTATGTTGTTAACAAGTTCCAATAACAAAAACGACCTTACGGCCGGCCGTACTGAATTATATATACCTGCTCAGGCGCGTATTTCTGCCCAAGGTTGTTTAACTTTATTTGATATAAAAAGTGAAGTTGCAGCTGGACGCAGGTAGACTTTATTAATTGAGGTAACTGAATATTTCACAAATAACTACTGTTAATTTGACAGAGCAAATATTTTAACATTTTTTTTTTCCATCAAAGTTTTAAAAAGGGCCTAAAAATAGGCATTTCGAAAAACAGGTATATCCGCCAACTTTTACCAAAAAAAAAACAATTTTTTTTTCTTTGTTTCAATCCTAGATTAAATTATCTTTAATTGCTATACAAGAAAACGACAACCGGCCGCCTTATTTACGCACAAAACCATTTTAAATACAACGAAAAAGAAAAAAAATTTCAAATTTTCCCCAATGTTGAAAATTGGTAAACTTTGAGCGGCTCTACCTGGTAAACTATAATTTTCTGTGAAAAATTAGTTATATATTCTTTATCCCTGGAAAATTCTATTAGAAACATGTATTAGATTTAGCGAACGCTTTCATGATTTTTTTGATTTTGCCATGCTTTAACGGCAGAGGCGCCACTGTGCGGCGGTGCCACGTGTTATATAGAAAAGTAATTTATCTGAAATGAAATGTGCAATTGAAGCTCACGCTGAGTATATAATGTTCGGTTACACCCGAACTTAGACACCTTTACTTGTTTCTTTTTGTTTCATATTTTACATCGCGCAACATAAGAAAAACCAACAACTCGCAACACTCAACATATGGCCAATCAGTCCGATCAAATGTTCAAATACGATTACATTTGTACACACACACAAACAACCACATAAACACACACGTATGTTTGGAATTGTGTGTATACAAAAGCAAGCAACGACATAGCCACTTATAAGGACAAAGAAAATTTGTTGAATTTTTCACATAGCACATACTACAAGCAGATAGGCTAATATAGTCGATCATAGAAAAAACATCACAAGATATTAGCGTGTAATTCGCAACTGAAGTTTTATTATATGGTTTTTGTTTTTAAACGTGCCGGTTAGTGAATTACAGCGTAAGATATCAGTCCCGATATTATCATAAAGATTTAGGAAGTTTAAAAAAGTGCCGTGTTCATTCTAGAGTTTCAATTTGTGTATTTTTTTCGTGGTTTACAATGTAAAATTTATAGGCGACCATATGAATTCCACAAATAAAAAGTTCTTTAGACTTTAAGACTAATTATTTAGCCACCTTTCAATTTCAATGACATTAATTGCAAAACTAGAAGAGAATTTGTGTCAGAATTATATTGGAGGCAACATCATTGATAATAGTTCTCTTTAAAAAAGCAAATTAAGGTCAGGTCTACTTTTTCACGTCATTGACAATAATAACCTTTCCATAGCCGAATTAATGATAAAACTACGGTGTCGGTGGTGTTCACCACCAAACATTGGTATGAAAAGGCGCATAAGTCTTAATGGCAAATATTATTTGGAAGTCCTAATAGCATGCAATGTACAATTTAATGAAATCGCCGCAGTGTTCTGTTGTTGTTGTTGTTGATAGCAATAACGACACTCAACATCTACGCTTTCGCTATCACTATCACTTTCACTTTCCCTTTTTCTTTTCTTATGCCTTTCCCCACCTTGTCCTTTTAATTTCATTTTTCCTTTCTTTTTTCAAATTACCCTTTTACTTCGTGATCCATCTTTTCTCCAATATCCTTTCCCATTTGCCTTTCACTTTCAGTCACCTTTTCCAGTTCCATCTAATTTCACATATCCGGCATCTTCTCACCCGTCTTCCCGCTCTGTTTAAGTGTTCAACTATTCCCTTCCAGTACCTCTCCCGTTTTCTGTTTCACGCCTTTCCTCTCCTCTTACGTGTTCTCCCTATATTTTCCCCCACGTCCTCTCTCATTTCTTCTTCTATGATATTTCTTTCTTCCTCTCCTCTCTTACTACACTCTATATCCCTTTTAACCTAACTTCCCCTCCCTTTCTTCGTATTGTTGTTGTTGTTGTTGTAGCGTTAAGGATACTCCCCGAAGGCTTTTGGGAGTGTAATCGAATATTGTCCTTTGCCGGATGAAGATCCGGTACTTTCCGGTATTTTCCGGTACCAAGCGCGACCATCTCGGGAACGATTTGGTATTAACACATGATACCTTCTAGGCCATACCGTCCTCCCACCCCCTAGATCCATGAGCAACTTGGGGTCACCAGAGCCTCGGCTTTTAATGAAGCAGGATTCGCGGAGGTGGACAATAGGGTTGGAGAAGCTATATATTGCGCTGGCAACCCCTTGAATCAATTTGATATTTTCGTCGCCTCTTACGACAGGCATACCTGCCACGGGTATATTCTAAACCCCTCACCTCATATTACGAAACGATATAGATAATTTTTCTCTCAAATCCTTCCTTTCCCTAAATATTTTCCTTTAATGCTCGCTTGCTCTTTACCATTTCCTTCGCCCTTCATTTTTCATTCCCATTTCCTTTTGCCTTACTCTTTTGCTTCCCTTTCCTTTTCAATTTCCCTACGCTTTCGTTATCACATTCACTTTTTTCCTTTCCTGTTGCCTTTCGCCTTTTTGTCCTTTTAATTTAATTTCTCTTTTCCATTGCCCTTTTACTTCCTGATCCATCTCTTTTCTAATATCCCTTCCCATTTGCCTTTCACTTTCAGTCACCTCTTCCAGTTCCATCTAATTTCACTTCTCCGGCATCTTCTCTCCCGTTCTTCCTCTATCTGTTTATATGTTCAATTTGTCCCTTTAAGTACCTCTCCTCCTTTCTGTTTCACGGCTTTCCCTTTCCTCTCCTCTTATATGTCCTCCCCATGTTTTCCACTCTCCTTTTTTCTTCTATGATTTTTTTCTCTTCCTCTCCTCTGTCACTGCCTTTTATACTCCTTTCTGCCCAACTTCCTTTCCCTCTTTTCTTACACTTCCGGCTTTTTGTCTTCCCTCCAACTTTCTCTATGAGAGAGCAAAAAATAAAAATTCAGGCCAGTATAGTCAAGGATGAGTTGGAATGGAGCATGCGACCAGAGTCAGTTTTGATATATTTACATGGGTTGAACAGATCCTTTTTTTTAAGAATGTCCTTTGTAGAAACTAATTGTACCCCCCTGTTTACTGTAGGACACGTCCTCTTTCTTCAGCACAGTGCACTGTCGAATATGTTTTCTTGTTTCGTATGGTCCCTTTGGTCGGACTGGTCCTCTTTTTTACCTAGGGGGGATACTATATTATTCTCAAGGCTGAGTCAGCACAACTTTACTCATTAGTGTCTAGTGATCAATTAAATCCCATTATAGATGAAACAAATCAATAGCCCCACACACTCTTTAAACTTAAGTCGAGTAATTTTTTGTAGAGCACTCTCAACGGCAATATGGTTATAGACCCCCCAATAACTTTTAATTGTTTCACAGCCGTGATATATTTAATTCTCAAACCATTTATTGAAGTGGTTTTCTGTTTAGCCAATTAAGATATAGAACGGTTCTTTTCGAAATTCGGTTTAACGGTCGAGATAGAAGCGGTATGGTTGAACAACGGTTTGCAGGCCTGAAATACAATTTTTTTATTAGTTTCGTATTAAACTAACAAAAAAAATGTTGACCATCAAAATTTGTTAACATATTAAAAGCTTAACAGTCTCATTTTTACTCGCAGTAACTGTACAAGTATACTAGATAATCTATGAGCTTGGCTTTGTACTGTACTGTCTGCATATGTGTGCGGGTTTATCTAGGGCTGATACTGTTGCTGCTACTGAGGGCTACTTTGGGCAACCATAAGCCACTGATCATTGTTGGTTTTTATTCTTGTTGCCTTTAACACTCTCTTGTGTTGTTCGTATTGTTGGCATTTTGACTTATTGACTTTTCGTTCAGTTGGCTTCTGGGATGATGCTACATATTTTCTATGCACACATGCAAACATATGAGTATGTGTAAGTATGTACACTTATATGTGAACATATTTGTTTGTACCTTAGTACGAAAATATTGGCAGAGTTTGCTGTTGACCAAAAGTAGGTGGTTATTTTGTTCACATGTGTTGGTATCACATGTGTGTATGTGTGCATATATGTTAAATATAGTATGTATGTACTATGTATGAGGATTAATGATTTTGTTTGTCAATATGTTCTTTATGTTTTTTTAATGATTCCACATTTTGTCGTTTTAAGTTTGTTTGCTTGCGTGTGTGCTTTGTTTAAGTTTGCTTTTCTGGTGATTTTGTGTAAAGATAATGGTAACATCTGTTGATTATTTATGATTGACAAAAATGCACACACATGGACATACACATATAAATGAATATTTGAGTGGTCGATAGCCTTTTAATAGGTTTAGTAGTAGGTTGACAACTATAGTGGATTTGTTAAAGTTTATGTGGTCGTTCAATGTTAACTTGGCCTATACCACATATTTTGAATGCATCTTGACTGGCACTCCATCATGCCACACCCCTTACTATAATTTCTATGAGCCCTAGTTGGAAATGAACAAGAGTTGTCTACATATGTGCTAAAATTTTCCCAAAACGTCGCTTTTTTTAAATAAATAGAGGCAGCTCTTTCGTTTGCTGATCCAAAAATTACTATGCGTTGTTGTTGTTGTATTAACGATAAAGACACTCCCTGAAGGTTTTGGGGAGCGTTGCCGGATATAGATCCGGTACGTATCGGTAGTAAGCACCATTACGGTACTAGCCTGATCATTACTGGAATGATTAGTATGACCACATTAAGCCTTCTAGGCCAAAAAGACCTCTCCCTCGTCCCCTAGTTCCATGAGGAACTTGGGTTCGCCCGAGCCTCGCCTGCTTAAAATGTCTATAATACATTCATATTTGTAACAGGCTCCCGTCGCGTAGGTGACGTTGAGTTGAGTTGCGGAAGCTATAAAGATATAAAGCTTTGTATTGCGTTCATCAACCTATTGAATCCCTCGCTAGATGTTAGCATTCTTTAGTGCCTTCTAACTGTTCTCAAAATTTTGAAATCTACGTTGTAAAGGCCTCGTTGGAAAATAGCTGTTGTCCCTATTGACTGCGAATATTTTGAGAGAAAAAAACTGGGTCAGCGCGAAGATTCGAGAGGTCACGCAAAATGTTAACACGGAAGAAAGGCTAGTACCGGATTTGTATCCCAAAAACTCTGTTATTTTCCTTAACACTCCCTCAAATATTATCGAGACATAATAACAGCAGAAAACCACTTGTAATTTTAAGCATTTCCCTACTCATAGTGACAGTATGTAGTAAACCCTAGAGCTCTTTGCATACTTGGCAGCTTAGCTTATTTTTGTCAAAGGAATAATCATCACCAAACGGCGCCTGACTACCGGGCCTCTATTAGTCACATCGCAAAAAGGCTTCGCATATTATTCCTTCTCGAAGGAAGCTGAGTATTGTGGCTGTTTGGTTTTGTCGATTCGTTGGCGCCCCTCTAACTCCAATTCGTGGGAATTACACATTTTGATAGCACGCCTTGTAAATTAACCAACGAAAATTGTTTTAAAAAAACTAACGAATGTTTGCAGCTCCTCTGGCCTAATATTCTTCAGCTCAGGGAGGATCTTTAAAGGAAAAAGAAACTTAATTATGGAAAGTCGCACAGATAGATTGAAGCTGTGACATTGTTATCCAATCCCATCAGTAGCACATAAATTTCAACTGCCAAATGTCCGTTGACTACCACAACTTATGAGATCCCCAACTTACATATTCTTCCTTATACGAAAGAGGTGCCTATAGTTTATATCGAAGACTATCGTGAAATATATGCAGTAAATTGTAGTTGTGAAACAGGGGTCACTAACATTGGGACGACTACAAGTGACCCTACTCTCGAAGTCTTAGGTCACTTAGTAGAGATGAATATCAATTAGGAGAACATCATCCGGTGGTCCGTAAAATACCTTTTAAAGAAAATTACGGATATCCTATGGTTTTGAAGTCCTTAGGCTTTCCAAGATCCATACGTTTAAACCTATATCACCTATATCGATATTCTTTGTCGGTATCAGGTATGACCGTCGCTGTTTTGTGTGCATTTATTAACAGTTGCGTTTGTATTTTTATACAAATGAGCACAAATTAGCTGCTGTTATTTTCTATTTGTGGTTTTATTCCAACTAAACTCATTTAGGCGTAAATCACTTACCGCGTGATACTGCACCCAGATCTTCTCTTTTTAGTATAAATGTGTATGAAACTTAGTCTCCACGATGTAACATCTGCCAATAGGTTGAGGCTAGTTGACTTCGCCACGGCTCGTAATATGATACGTACACGCCCCTGTGCAGTGAAGAAAGTGCGAGCAGTGAGACAACCAAAGTTCGCCAACAAATAGTTGCTCGCGAAACAGACAACTGGTGACTACTCCACCTGACGATGTGACCGAGCAGTGGAAACATATTTCTCTCCCTTATCTACCGCCGCTGCTGGCACTATAGGTTTCCAGCGAACCCTAAAAAACAACTGCTACGAAGAGGTATGTCGTGCTGATTCATAAAAGCGCTGTTTATAGGGCCATGCTGTATACTGGCGCGGAAACGCTTATTTGGAAAGGAAGATATGTGGGCAAAATGGCATGAAGAGCATCTGATGTTGGCTAATAGTAACAATGGCCGGAAATTCTACCTAAAAATCCGTTTAAAGACGAGATGTTGAAGACCGTGCGGATTCCTGCAGTAACGATAATGGCGACCTGGTAACTCAGATTATGCTTAAGTTGTGAAGGGAGAACTTCTCTTTATTGCGAGCCAGCGAGAGAAAGGACGAACACGATACCTCAATCGCCGATGATGAAAAACACGTTCCAGCACCCGACACAAGGCACCAGGCAATGGCCGAACACCCGCCGAGTTGTTCAAGCACGGAGGCGAAGAGGTGGTAAAGAGCATGCATCAACTCCTATACAAAATATGGTCGGGTGAGCGCATGCCTCCAAATTGTAACTTAAATGTATTCTGACCAATTCACAAGAAAGGCGATCCCACAACTACTGTGGAATAAGCCTGCTTAATATCGCGTATAAAATTTTGTCCAGCCTGCTGTGTGAAAAAGACTGAAGCTCATAGTCAACAAACTGATTGGACCTTATCAGTGCGGTTTCAGACCTGGTAAATCTACTATCGAACAGATCTTCACCACGCGCCATACCCTTTAAAGCTAATAAGGCTCTGCCCATGACGCTGAGCAGCACCACTAGTTCCGTAAGTATTGGGAAGGACTTCTTGGAGCAATTCGAAACCAAACGGAGTTTAAGACAAGGCGACTCCCTTACATGCGATTTCTTTAACATAATGCGGGAGCAGAACTTAACCGTGATGGTATTTTATTGTTGATGATATTGATAGTATGGCCTTAATAAACGAGCTATTAGCTCTGCCTTAGATAAAGAAGCAAGAATTAGATAAAGAAGCAAGAATTAGATAAAAAAGCAAGAAAGTGAATCTTGCAGTAAACGAATACAAGGCGCAGTACTTTTTGTCATCCAAGGAAGAATCAGCGGATATAAATTCGAAACTAAGAAGCCCTCTCTATAGGAACAAAAATCACGTCCTACAAGTCGCTCGTCATACCTGTCCTGATGTATGACTCGGAATCATGGAAAGTGTCGAGAGAAGATGAAATTACTCGAGATAAAAGTTCTCCGAAAGATGTATGGTCCTGTCCGTGATGCCGACGGCGAGCAGCAAATAAAAACTCAAAGGCTACCTTGACTAGGTCATGTTATGCAAATGGATGAAGACGCAACAGCCAAGAAATTATTTCAATCAACACCGCAGTTTAGAATCATAAAAAGGGGAAGTTCTCCGCTGAGTTGGGAGAGGCTGGTGGAGGAAGGATCGACCTCCCTTGGTACTCTCAATGGGCGTCAGTTTTCGTGAAACAGGGATATCTGTCGTGACTTGTTATGAAACGGTCAAAATGGATAAGGCAGTTAAGCCCCAACTAATGATGATGATGAAAATTGTAAAACGTCTAAATTCTGCACTAACCCTGAAGACCTTTAAAATAATTTATTTCTCAAATATGAATACTTCTGTTCCCTGAGCCATTTACTTCCCCAACATTAAGGCAGCAAACAATTAATCACTTAGAAAGTTAAAAGGCTAAAGCCAACCCCATCCTTACTTGTATCTTATTAAAAATAAACTTCAATTTAATTAAAACAAAAAAATATTTAACAATTTCCATCTTTTTTTACAGTTCACCCATTGGTACAAGTTCCGAATCAATTGGTCGGTGCGCCCGTTCTAACCGATGTCACATTGGTTTGTAACGTAGAGGCATCACCGAAAGCCATCAACTATTGGCAAAGGGAAAATGGTAAGCATACAATAGAAATATAAAAAAGTTAAAATAAATTAAATTTTAAATCGAAATTACAAAGTAATACGAACAAAAGCAGAAGAATGAACTAAATCACAATCACAAAATTGTAAGCTAGAAAATTGTGAGGAAAAAAGGACAACTTGCAATCTGTCAACTTGACGCCAAAAAAACAATTTACAGCTTATTGACTTCGTGCTATGGAATAAATGAAGTTGCAACGCGCAATTTTTGTTACTCCAACACTTCAGCTCTTGAGTGAATGACTACTTTCATGAACTAACTGACTCTCCGACTTAACACGCTGATCCCTGGAGCCGAGTGTCATGTTATTTTATACGTGACAGTTCATCGTCAGTTCTGAGTGAGCTACAAAACAAACGAACAAACAAAAAACTAACTCACTCAAGTGGCCAACGACAATCGCATATAGCTATTGTACTCGTTTTCTATGCTTCTGGTGTTTTGTGTATTGAAGTGATTGGTTGTTTATATTTTGCTTTTATTATTTTTTTTGCAGAAACTAACTATTCGATTATTTATGCAATCATTTTCACTTTTATTTAAATTTATTTATTTATTTTTTTTCATTTTCAGGTGAAATGATTATTGCTGGTGATCGTTATGTACTCACCGAAAAAGAAGTTAATATGTATGCCATGGAAATGGTGTTGCACATAAGACGTTTGCAAACAAGTGACTTTGGTGGCTACAAATGCATATCGAAAAATAGTATTGGCGATACTGAAGGAACGATACGTTTATATGGTGAGTATATACTTGTACAATGCTCATATGTACACATCTATAAATAAAAAAAAATGTAAGGCGTGATAACCTCCGAAGAGATCTAAGTGGATGTGAACCCAGGGCATACGGTATGGTAGGCGGAGCACGCTACCATCACACCACGGTGGCCGCCATCTGTACACATCTATGTATATATAATTTAAATCGAGTTGCGTCCTAAACGAATCAACCGATCACAACAAAGTTTTAACGTCCTCCAGAGACCTTCCAATGATGGTCATAGGCTAATAATAGTTTCGATACATAAAAGGCGCGCGGAACCTCCATACAAACGGAATCTTTGATACTACATAACTCTGAAAATATTCATGCTACGACATTGAAATTCAGTAAAGTTATATGATATTTACAGCTGAATTCAGTAAGCCATCTCTAGTCACTATTAGAGACTATTTGGGGTGAAAATCACTTTTGAGACAATATGCCATTCTGTTAGCTGTCTCGCGTCTCCAGCCTCACAAAAGCAATCACTAATTTGTGAGCTGGGCCGTGGCAGATCACAAACGTGAAAATTTCATAATAAGTACAAAAATTATTTGCGAAAAACGCTTTAAATATATTGTTTTATTCCTCAAATTAAAATAAGCATAGAAGAAATTAAAAAAAAAATAAAATACTTAAAAAAAACATCGAACTATCTATTGTGGCGCCGCTGAGATTCGAATCTACACACTTTTGGGATTTTCTATAAAAATTGTGAACGGCGGCTTAGCAAGATCGGCCAGAATACCACCCAACGCTATGTTGACAAAATGCAATGCTATATTATTTGTTCAATGTATGAGTAAATTGTCATTTTGGTGAATTTCGTTGATATGGTGAATTGTTTTTGTGACTTTCATTTACTGAATACCGAAATCATCTCAAGTCACAAAAATTGTCTCTAAAGGAAAATCTCAAATTTAGAGACTTGAGATGAGACTGAATTATAGAATTCAGCCATTAGTCTGAATTAGACAGGTCCATAGAACATCCCACATTTTTTTTTTATTGGGCTGTTTATCAATGCTCACCACAAGAAATAAAAAGTTTCGTTACGTAGCTGTTGTGCCCTTAGAAATCGTAGAAGTGCCGCTACAGGGAAAAAATGTTCGTCGTTTTTTTTTTTCACCGTGAGTATAATTATTGGATCAATCTACACACAACCTTCGCCTTACTTTTATTCTGTTACGATCTTCTTAAAATATTTGATTCTCATTTATGAAAGTGCGGATTTTCTAACAGTGTGTGTTTTTCAATTGTGTGCAATATTTACAGGCGCGCTTCAAGAGCTTAGTGACATTGGACTAGCCGGACCCGTGCGCATCTTGCGCAACAAAATATAAAACATAGTTGCGAGTTATGAAAATATACAAATTTATTTTTCCCGTATACTCATATTATAGCTATTTACAAATTGATATTAAAGACTCTAGCTACATACATATTTAAATATTTTTACAATACTTTTTTGAATACAATATTAGTTAGACGTGAAAATGAAATCATCAGTTAAGAAACGCAGTTCGATAACGCTGAACATTATGAGTTTCATCTTTCTCAACTGTATCGCAACTTAGATACACTCTACTCTCACCTGTCAACAAATTAGATACAATAAACCATTCATGTTAAATTGCAATTAGAATTAGTAATTGGTGCAATTGGTGTATATTCTCCAATTCATTAAACAAGTAGAAATAGTCAACTAGTTCCCTTTATATAATTGAAATTTTTATTCTAATGGTAAATCTAATTGCAATTAGTTGCCACTAGCAAAAAAATTGGGTTACCTTTACAATTAGAAATGTAGTTGACTTCTGCTAATGCAATTAGATATTCAATTAGCTCGAATTAGAATCAATTATTTATATTTATTTACATCATTATTCGTTCACTTCAATCATTCTTTGAAAAAAATGTATCTTTATCAAAATAATTGATTCTAATTCGAGCTAATTGAATATATAATTGCATTAGCAGAAGTCAACTACATTTCTAATTGTAGAGGTAACCCAATTTTTATACTCAGTTGAGCAGAGCTCACAGAGTATATTAAGTTTGATTGGATAACGGTTGGTTGTACATATATAAAGGAATCGAGATAGATATAGACTTCCATATATCAAAATAATCAGGATCGAAAAAAAATTTGATTGAGCCATGTCCGTCCGTCCGTCCGTCCGTCCGTCCGTTAACACGATAACTTGAGTAAATTTTGAGGTATCTTGATGAAATTTGGTATGTAGGTTCCTGAGCACTCATCTCAGATCGCTATTTAAAATGAACTATATCGAACTATAACCACGCCCACTTTATCGATATCGAAAATTTCGAAAAACCGAAAAAGTGCGATAATTCATTACAAAAGACCGATAAAGCGACGAAACTTGGTAGATGAGTTGAACTTATGACGCAGAATAGAAAATTAGTAAAATTTTGGACAATGGGCGTGGCACCGCCCACTTTTAATAGAAGGTAATTTAAAACTTTTTCAAGCTGTAATTTGGCAGTCGTTGAAGATATCATGATGAAATTTGGCAGGAACGTCACTCCTATTACTATATGTATGCTTAACAAAAATTAGCAAAATCGGAGAAGGACCACGCCCACTTTAAAAAAAATTTTTTTAAAGTAAAATTTTAACAAAAAATTTAATATCTTTACAGTATATAAGTAAATTATGTCAACATTCAACTCCAGTAATGATATGGTGCAACCAAATACAAAAATAAAAGAAAATTTCAAAATGGGCGTGGCTCCGCCCTTTTTCGTTTAATTTGTCAAGGATACTTTTAACGCCATAAGACGAACAAAAATTAACCAATCCTTTTGAAATTTGATTTTATGACGTTAACTATTTTCTGTGAAAATGGGCGAAATCGGTTGGTGCCACGCCCAGTTTTTATACACAGTCGTCCGTCTGTCCTTCCGCATGGCCGTTAACATGATAACTTGAGCAAAAATCGACATATCTTTAATGAACTTAGTTCACGTGCTTACTTGAACTCACTTTATCTTGGTATGAAAAATGAAAGAAATCCGACTATGACCACGCCCATTTTTTCGATATCGAAAATGACGAAAAGTGAAAAAATGCCATAATTCTATACCAAATACGAAAAAAGGGATGAAACATGGTAAGGTAATTGGACTGTTTTATTGACGCGAAATATAACTTTAGAAACAACTTTATAAAATGGTTGTGACAACCACCATATTAAGTAGAAGAAAATGAAAACGTTCTGCAGGGCGAAATAAAAAACCCTTAAAATCTTGGCAGGTATTACATATACAAATAAATTAGCGGTATCCAACAGATGATGTTTTGGGTCAACCATGTCCATATTTTGGTCGATATCTGGAAAACGCCTTCACATATACAACTATTATCACTCCCTTTTAAAACTCTCATTAATACCTTTAATTTGATACCCATATCGTACAAACTCATTCTAGAGTCACCTCTGGTCCACCTTTATGGCGGTATCTCGAAAAGGCGTCCACCTATAGAACTAAGCCCCACGCCCTTTTAAAGTACTCATTAACACCTTTCATTTGATACCCATATCGTACAAACAAAGTCTAGAGTCACCCCTGGCCCACCTTTATTAAGATACCTCGAAAAGGCGTCCACCTATAGAAGTAAGGCCAACTCCCTTTTAAAATACTCATTAACTCCTTTCGTTTGATACCCATATTGCACAAACGAATTCTAGAGTCACCCCTGGCCCACCTTTATGGCGATATCTCGAAACGGCGTCCACCTATGGAACTAAGGATTACTCCCTTTTAAAATACTCATTAACACCTTTCATTTGATACCCATATCGTACAAACACATTCTAGAGTCACCCCTGGTCCACCTTTATGGCGATATTTCGAAACGGGGTCCACCTATAGAACTAAGGCCCACTCCCTTTTAAAATACTCACTAACACCTTTCGTTTGATGTCCATATTGTGCAAACAAATTCTAGGGTCACCCCTGGTCCACCTTTATGGCGATATCTCGAAACGGCGTCCACCTATGGAACTAAGGATTACTCCCTTTTAAAATACTCATTAACACCTTTCATTTGATACCCATATTGTACAAACAAATTCTAGGGTCACCCCTGGTCCACCTTTATGGCGATATCTCGAAACGGCGGCCACCTATGGAACTAGGGATTACTCCCTTTTAAAATACTCATTAACACCTTTCATTTGATACCCATAACGTACAAACGCATTCTAGAGTCACCCCTGGTCCACCTTTATGGCGATATCTCGAAAAGGCGACCACCTGTACAACAACCACCACTCCCTTTTAAAACCCTCATTAATATATTTAATTTGATACCCATATCGTACAAACACATTCTAGAGTCACCCCTGGTCCACATTTATGGCGATATTTCGAAACGGCATCCACCTATAGAACTAAGGCCCACTCCCTTTCAAAGTACTCATTAACACCATTCGTTTGATGCCCATATTGTACAAACAAATTCTAGGGTCGCCCCTGGTCCACCTTTGTGGCGATATCTCGAAACGGCGTCCACCTATGGAACTAAGGATTACTCCCTTTTAAAATACTCATTAACACCTTTCATTTGATACCCATATCGTACAAACAATTCTAGAGTCACCCCTGGTCCACCTTTATGGCTATATCTCGAAAAGGCGACCACCTATACAAGAACCACCACTCCCTTTTAAAACCCTCATTAATACCTTTAATTTGGCACCCATATTGTACAAACGCATTCTAGAGTCAACCCTGATCCACCTTTATGACTATATCCCTAAATGGCGTCCACCTATAGAACTATGGCCCACTCCCTCATAAAATACTCTTTAATGCCTTTCATTTGATACACATGTCATACAAGCACATTCCAGGGTTTCCCTCGGTTCATTTACCTACATGGTTATTTTCCCTTATGCTGTCACCATAGCTCTCAACTGAGTATGTAATGTTCGGTTACACCCGAACTTAACCTTCCTTACTTGTTTTCGGTTAACTTTCGTACATACAAATCGACCCAGGTTAATGTAGATATTAAATTTTTATTATATAACAAGGATCCTTACATGAATAAATATTTGTGATTATTTTATATTTTACTTACTATCTTTGTAGAAATGGAGAGGCCTGGAAAGAAAAACCAAAGAGAAGATGACAATGAGGTCACGGTGAGTATGTGTGTGATGAATGTATACAAAGTATATACATAGATACATGTATTTACATATACTCGTATGGCTGGTTCCACGAAAGTTCAGCCACAATAATCACAGACTTCTATGTTATCATATTTTCCAAGATTTTTGTTTTTTTTTTTTTTTCAAAAATAGTTCACACGTATTTTTTTTTTATTTTGGCAAAAAACAATGTTACCGCTTTCTTCGATTTTTTGAAATTGCGTGTCACGTACTCAGATACCACTAGTTTCAAGCGCAAATATCAAAAAAAAAAAAAAAAAAAAAACGGTTGATACCTGAAAAATTTGTGCAGAGCCTAAAACTTTGCATTTTTCAACAAAGCAAAAAGCTTTAACAATTTTTGTGATCATTGTGGTAAAAAGTGGAGTAAAAATGCTAAATTTTATGATCAGCAGGACTTATTCAGGGATCAGCTATTTGCTTTAGTTATTTTGCTCTTGAAACTGGAGTGGTCATGTAATTGAGTACGACATCCCTAATTTAAAAAATTCGAAGAAAGGGGGAAACATTTTTTTCCATAAAATTATAAATACATACGTGTCAACTACATTTTTACAAATTACTTGGAAAAAATGATAACTATGAAATTAGGGATTATGGTGGATGGGCTTTAGTGAAATCAGCCTAACATAAATAGTGTGGGCAAAAAAAATATTTGTTTTCTGTTGGCATGTCGAAATTATTACTTAAGGCATTCAAAAAGATAGCTTATAAAAATTTTAGCTTTCTTTTTTAATGCTTAGAGGCGTCTCATCGCGACTTAAGTTTTTCCATAAAAATCGTGTGGGGAATCACATACAATTTTAAGTTGAACTTTTAAACTCGAATAACTAATAAACACGTCAACTTAGCAAGAAATCTTGTGTGAACTTCTTTGTAGACTAGTAAATTTAATTTAAATAGAGTTCGCCCAGTGGTTGAAATTCAACCATAGGAAAGGAAAGGTAAGGAAAGGAAAAGGAAGGAAAGGAAAGGAAGGAAAATCAATGGAAGGGAAATGAAAATAAAAGAAATGAAAGAAAAGAAAAGTAGAGGAATGGAAAGGAAAGGAAAGAAAAGGAAAGGAAAAGAATGGAAGGAAAGGAAAGGAAGGAATATGAATGGAAGAGAAATGAAAGTAAGAGAAAGGAAATAAAAAGAAAATTAAAAGAAAGGAAAGGAAAATAAAGAAAAGGTAAGGAAAGGAAAGGAAACGAAACGAAACGAAACGAAACGAAAGGAAAGGAAAGCAAATGAAAGGACAGCAAAGAAAAGAAAACAAAGGAAAGGAAAATAAGAGAATAGAATTGAAAAGAAAGGAAAGCAAAGGAAGAAAAGAAATAGACTTGATGCATGATCAGCTATGTATTTTTGTTAAATTTTTATTGTGTACAAAGCAACTCCTCGGCCATGTTCACGATTCAGCATAGTACACAAAAAGCAAAAACACACACACAGCGTGTCTATAGTATGAATAAGTGCATGTGTAGTGGTGTGACTTTTATGTTAATTTTTTTATATTAAAATCATATTTATAATTTTTTTATTTATGGATAACAGTGCAGCTCAAAATTTCCTATCAATACATATATAATTTGTATACCTTAGAATTATAGTTTAGCAGAAAACGGTTCCACATTTTTTCATCTTGTCTATTTATATATAAGATAAAAATACTGTTATTTATTTGGGTGCTAAAACTTGGAGTCCCGATACACTTTTTATAAAAACTTGAAAATTTCCCAAACGATTTGCACACAAAAACTATAATCGCAATGAAATCAAATTATTTTCCAAAAGCAACGTATTCCACAATTCGTTTCAAAAACGTGCTATCCTGGATTTCGTTGAAGAACGATCTATCTCAACGCTTGTTGCAAAAATGCCCTATTTTAATACGTTTTGACTTTAGATAGAGCGTTTATGAAAAAAATTTTATGTTGGGCGTTTTTTACCGGAATTCTGAGATAAGATGTTTTTAAAAAAAGGTTCTGAAATACGGCATTTGGGGAAAATATTCAGCGATAGAGTGTTTTCGAACTGGCAACAAAGCGAGAGATATTCCACACAACAGTCGATATGTGATGTCTTTTATTAACCTTTATCCATTTTCTATCCAAAAGCGATTAACATCTATCAAAAATTTTGTTCTATTCTGAAATCTGGATTCCAGAAAAACGAAGCCTCATACAAAGAGAGCCGACAGGAAGATGGCTCACGAAATCAAAATGGCAGACTCTACAAAGAGCGGGGCAGCGATACGGAGCCAGGAAGTGGATGTCAGTCGCTTATCATTTATCATAATACAATATTAATGTTATTTATAACGCTACTCGTAACCTTTGCGACGTCGGCGCGAAGAGCAACAATTACAACTGCTACAACAACAACAACGGCAAGAACACATAGTCCAAGTAATTTATAGCTGGAGCATTCGCTGGTGTTCAAACAAAGCAAGAAAATCATATAATTAGAAAATACAAAATATAAGCAAATAAAAAAGCTATTGATTCAGTAAACAATTTAAATAAACGTAAACGAATTGGAGCATAACGGCATTAGCAAAAATAAAAAAATTTAAAAATAAAAACAAACAAAAAAAATTTAAATATGAAAAAATTAAATAATTAACTGAGTTAAATGTTACCTCTCTAGCGAAATGTGTTTCTATGACAATGACTGTTGACTGTATTTTTTAGCAGCTGACATAGTTAAGAGTTGCTTGGCGGCCTTTAAAGTTAATCAACCCAGCTAACTTTAAAGTTTAAATATGTCTAGATACTTACGTAAATATATACTAAAGTATAACAATATAAATATGATAACAATTAGAAATGAAAAATAAATAATAATAATGAAATGATTTGCAAAATTATAGGGTGATCCACAAGGTGGTACATTTTCAGAAGTTTAGCCATTGTTTTGATCTATTCCAATGAAAATACATTGCGATTACCGAGGGAACACAAATACACTGAAAGAAAAAGTCTGGTAAAATCAACCGAAATAAGGGTCAACTCAACCGAAATGTCTGTCAATTTTTATCCATCGCAACAAGATGTTGAATCGTTGATTCGTAATTGACCGTTTTAGTAGTCAAATGAACAAAAAAAGGTATTTTCGTTTTGTATTGAAAACTGAAAAACTAGTTTTTTATTGTTTTCCCATTTTGTGTGTTTTTTCGATTTGATGGTTTTCTTATTTTGATGTTTTCTTTTAACAAGTGGCACCATCGTCATAAGTACAAAGTAGAAAGCAGTGAGCGTAAAATTCTCTTTGAAATTTGCTCATGTATTGACAGTTGATCGCCGTTGAAATGACCTGTGAGATCAGTTGTGTTAACAGAAAAATCAGTTAGATTGATTAGGAATCTGTCAATTTTACAAAATTTTGTTAACTTAATAGCGACAATTTCTCTTCTGTTGAAATGACTAAACTAATTTGTTCGCTTGACGAAGGACTCGGTCGAATTAACCATAATTCGATCAATTTCAGGATACGAGGTTGAACCGGTCTACCTGTTAATGAGGGTGCATTTTTCCCGTTTTAAATGTCAACAACGAGGGTCGCTTTAAAAAACTATTTTCTGTTTTTATTCTACACTTGAGTCAGTTTTTTGATTTCTTATTTGTTGGGTTTTGAGATTTTCGGCCTATAAATATAAGGCGAAAATATTAAATATTTCCTCTATCGCCCTACGCGTTTCGATGTTATAGCGAATTCTTCAGTGAGATCTGTTTTATTAAGTTTAAAAATATTAAATCAATAAAACTTTTCGTTTGTGATATTTCTTGTCTTTCAGTCAACAATAGTTTGCAAATATTTAGATATGTCACCAAATAATTTAACAGGTATTTCTCGCAAAAGTATTGTGAGGTGGTGTTTGTCTATATCTGGTGTATTTGAGTCGAGGAATTACTTAATTTAATACTAACAATTTTAAATATTGGAATTGTTTGGGTCAGCCTCGCCTCGTCGACAATTGTAACTAGTAGAGTAATGACTAAATCGGTTGTTCGGGGATACTCTAAAATTACTGGTAGGATCGGTGGATAGCGACCAATATATCGGTGTGCAGTTTGCTGCTTTCGGTGGGGTTAAGTGATGTTTAATACTTAGGTGGCGCGTCGGTAATACTGAGCAATTCAAATAGTGAATGGTAAATGGTGGTTGCCACTAGATGTGGCAGGATGAGCTTTTGGCTGCTTGATGGTGAATGGTGGCCGCTCTAGTGCAACCAGCTGATGCTCAGCACCTAGGCGATGAGTGGTGAACCGTAAGTTAAAAGTAGGTGTGGAACGCTGGAACGGGCGAACGATAATCTGGGATGCAAAGGGTCGCCAGAGCAACTAATAGCTACTTAAACCCAATTATAAAACTCACCAGCATGTAGCAAATACTGTTTATTTAGCAGGCGAAGCTCTAGCGACCTGAAGTTTCTCAATATATTAGGTGGTTGCGTGACCTTGTATGTTTAACGTTTTCATATCAATTGAATAGAACATCGATAAAACACCGCAAAACCTTCGGTGAGTCTCCTTATCGACTCAAGAAGAGGAAGAAGATTATCCTGCGGAATTAGGGTGTTAAAAGATGAATAGTAGATGATTAAAAGTGAATGGTGAAAAATCAGCCTGGTGGGCATGGAAAAACGGCGATGGCTGAATGCTGCCAAAATTATTGGTGTATGGTGAGACGATGTAAACAAACCGGTGTATCGGTTAACTTAAATCCCAAATTTATTTGTTGATCTAGCCCATATGTACACTGGAAGCGTCTCGTAGATGATAAGTTTGCGAGACTTAAGGTTATATCCCATCTAAGCACCATATAACCGAGAAACCAGTGTGTTAGAAATTCCTAGAGATAATCGAGATAAGGAGAAATATATATTTGGTCCACGGGCATATGAGAATAGACGGAAATGAAAAAGCGGATGAGCTAGCTAAAAAGGGAGAACTTCTCCTAGCTTGTACCGTAAAAAGCGAGAGTTGCACATGGACGATCAAGCGCTGTAAAGTGTCAAATAACATGAGGAAGCTCCCTCAGCAGTTTAGTGGGTCATAATATACCCGCGGTAGGTATACTAAAATACCAGATTCAATGGGTTGTGTAGCGTAACCCTTTCAGGTTGCCAGCGCAATATATAGCTTCTCCAAACCCAATTGTAAACCTCACCTATCCGTGGCGAATCCTGTTTCATTAACAGCCGAGGCTCTGGCGACCCCGAACCCCTCATGGATCTAAGGGGTGGGAGGGCGTTATGGCCAAGAAGGTCGCATGTGGTCATAACAAATCGTTCCCTAGATGGTTGGGCTTGGTACCGGAAAGTGACGGATCTGCATCCGACAAAGGACCATCAACATCGATAACACTCCCAAGGCCTTCGGGGAGTATCCTTATCGCTACAACAACAACAACACGAGGAAGTCTTACAACCAAAGTTGCTCTTGTCACTGAAAAGAGAGGACTGTAGGTTCATGAAGGGTGTTCTGACTGAAAACTACCAATTGGAGTTACATGGTCTTAAATTAAGCTTCGTCGTCCATATGATATATTAAGTTTGGGTTTCAGAAGGAAGGGACCGAGCACGTATGCTTTTAGGGTTGAAAAAAAAATACGGCCATTATGTGGATTACCCTTTACTCAAAATAATAATATTAATGATTAGATGGCTAGAAGGTGTATAAAATGAACATGAATATGAACTAATATTGGATAGTACCCTGTGCGGATGTTATAGCGATGAATGTTTAAATGCATATGTACGACTTATGAATAACGCTTATAAGTATTGAATTATGTAAATAATTAAGACAAAAACAAACTGTACTGTAAATATGCTTGCACAATTAACCTTGTTGAATTAATGCTTAGCAATGGTAGTACATAAATCTACTTACATTCACGTGTACATATAAAATTCAAACTACAGAGAATATTTTTAATGAAATTTTTTTTCCAAACTACATCAAAGCTTTTCAGCCGTGGTAAAATATTTTGCTTCTTACATAACATATTCAATAAAACGTTTTTATATTTATACTCAGTTGAGCAGAGCTCACAGAGTATATTAACTTTGATTGGATAACGGTTGGTTGTACAGGTATAAAGGAATCGAGATAGATACAGACTTCCATATATCAAAATCATCAGTATCGAAAAAAAATTCGATTAAGCCATGTCCGTCCGTCCGTCTGTCCGTTAACACGATAACTTGAGTAAATTTTGAGGTATCTTGACGAAATTTGGTGCGTAGGTTCCTGGACACTCATCTCAGATCGCTATTTAAAATGAACGATATCGGACTATAACCACGCCCACTTTTTCGATATCGAAAATTTCGAAAAATCGAAAAAGTGCGATAATTCATTACCAAAGACGGAAAAAGCAATGAAACTTGGTAGGTGGGTTGAACTTATGACGCAGAATAGAAAATAAGTAAAATTTTGGACAACGGGCGTGGCACCGCCCACTTTTAAAAGAAGGTAATTTAGAAGTTTTGCAAGCTGTAATTTGGCAGTCGTTGAAGATATCATGATGAAATTTGACAGAAACGTTACTTGTATTACTATATGTATAAAAATAAAAAATAAATGTAAGGCGCGATAACCTCCGAAGAGATCTAAGGCCGACCTTCTCTTCCAATTTGCGTCGTGCTCCTCTTGATTTTTCCCTACAAATTGGCCGGACGGGACCTACATGTTTTATGCCGACTCCGAACGGCATCTGCAAGGCAGATGAGTTTTCACTGAGAGCTTTTCATGGCAGAAATACAAACGGAGCGCTTGCCAGACACTGCCGAGGGGCGACCCCGCTTAGAAAAATTTTCTTCTAATTGAAAAATCTTATTTCTAAAATTTTGATGTTGCTTTGCCCGGGAGTTGAACCCAGCGCATACGGTGTGATAGGCGGAGCACGCTACCATCACACCACGGTGGCCGTGTATGCTTTTTAAAAATTAGCAAAATCGGAGAACGACCACGCCCACTTTAAAAAAAAATTTTTTAAGTGAAATTTTTACAAAAAATTTAATATCTCTACAGTATATAAGTAAATGATGTCAACATTCAACTCCAGTAATGATATGGTACAACAAAATACAAAAACAAAAGAAAATTCCAAAATGGGCGTGCATTTAATGCCATAAGTCGAACAAATATTTACCAATCCTTGTGAAATTTGGTGGACGCTTAGATTCTGGGACGATAACTGTTTTCTGTGAAAAGGGCCGAAATCGGTTGAAGCCACGCCCAGGTTTTATACACAGTAGATCGTCTGTCCTTCCGCTCGGCCATTAACACGATAACTTGAGCAAAAATCGATATATCTTTACTAAACTCAGTTCACATAATTATCTGAACACACTTTGTATTGGTATAAAAATGGGCGAAATCCGACTATGACCACGCCCACTTTTTCGATTTCGAAAATTACGAAAAATAAAAAAAATGCCATAATTCATACCAAATACGAAAAAAGGGATGAAACATGGTAATTTCATTGGTTTATTGACGCAAAATATAACTTTAGAAAAAAATTTGTAAAATGGGTGTGACACCTACCATATTAAGTAGAAGAAAATGAAAAAGTTCTGCAGGGCGAAATCGAAAGCCATTAGAATCATGACAGGAATACTGTTCGTGGTATTACATATATAAATAAATTAGCGGTACCCGACAGATGATGTTCTGGGTCACCCTGGTCCACAGTTTGGTCGAAATCTCGAAAACGCCTTCACATATACAACTACCACCACTCCCTTTTAAAATCGTTACTAATACCTTTAATTTGACACCCATATTGTACAAACACATTATAGAGTCACCCCTGGTCCACCCTTATGGCGATATATCGAAAAGGCGTCCACCTATAGAACTAAGGCCCACTCCCTTTTAAAATACTCATTAACACCTTTCATTTGATACCCATATAGTACAAGCAAATTCTAGAGTCCCCCTGGCCCACCTTTATATCGATATTTCGAAAAGGCGTGCACCCATAGAACTAAGGCCCACTCCCTTTTAAAATACTCATTCTCACCTTTCATTTGATACCCATATAGTACAAACAAATTCTAGAGTCACCCCTGGTCCACCTTTATATCGATATTTCGAAAAGGCGTCCACCCATAGAACTAAGGCCCACCTAAAATACTCATTATCACCTTTCGTTTGATACTCATAATGTACAAACGCATTCTAGAGTCAACCCTGGTCCACCTTTATAACGACATCCCGAAAAGGCGTCCATCTATAGAACTAAGCCCCACTCCCTTTTAAAATACTCATTAACACCTTTCATTTGATACCCATATAGTACATACAACACATTCCAGGGTTACCCTAGGTTCATTTTCCTACATGGTGATTTTCCCTTATTTTGTCTCCATAGCTCTCAACTGAGTATGTAATGTTCGGTTACACCCGAAATTAGCCTTCCTTACTTTTTTTTCTCTAAACTCAATAACAGGGGTTAGCAGCTTTAGCCACGTAGGCGAGAAAGATTTAAAATTGTTCCGCCAACCAGAGTCTCACGCCCTCTGGTAAGTTACTTTTGCCTACTTTCTTAGTCGTTTTGTGGCTCTATCACGCCAGAACGGCTGAACAGATATAAATGACATTTGGCATAGAGATAGACAATGGTGTGTAGGAATTTTTTTATATTCATATGTATATACACATTTTTTTTTACACCATTTGGGAACATTAACTTTTTAATTATATTAGACGTTATAACTTTGAGTATATTGACATTGTAAACTGATTTTAAGTCTACGGGCTTTTCTGAGGTATACCTATTTTGAGCAGTTTGCTTATACCCTCCTGCCACCCCTCTCTGGAGTGGTATCTTTAAATTGCTATAGCTCTACCTTTATTTGTCATATATCAATAATAGGGCCATATACTTAGATGGAGCAAAGCAACCCCGAGCGGTGGCGCAGTCGCCTCTCCTTTTTAACGGTTTTTATAAATCTTAAAACCCTACTTCTATTTGACCTCGACCAATAATATTTGCTATATGGGTCATACGGATAGAGTTCAGAGCAATTTTGGAAAAATTAGCAGTGTGGGTGACAATAAGTCGTGGGCTAACAATTTGGGAGAACCAACAAGTTTCACAACTCTTTTCCACACTCCTTTGAACTATAAACTTTCTTACTTCAAGGTCAACTTGTCCCAAGCAAATGATATTTATTTATGATCCATATAAAAGTCGACTCAATATCTTAGGATATCTTTCTTTTTCTCCTCATACCCCCTCGCACTGGTACTATTTGGGAACATTTGTGTACCATTTCGGGATTATCGGAATGTCTTTGAAAACTTTTGGGGACCATTTCGTAACTGTTTCGGAGTGATTTTCGGTCTGAAATTAGAACTATTTAGACCAGTTCGGGAGTGTTTTGGGAATCACTTTGGGACAGCTCCTAAATTATCTCAGGACTATTTCGGCGCCGTTTCGTGATTTTGTTCGAAATCGCTTCGGAGCTATTTCAAGCCTTTGTAAGACTATTTTGGGATCGATTAGGGATTATGGTCGAGATCTTCACGGACCGTTCGCATCAGTTTCGTGGTTGTTCTCATAATAATAGCTGTTGTTTTTATGTATACACATATGCACTTAAGATTTACATGGACTGCTAGAGCATAATTTTATCTACACTTATAAAATTGTTGCGCAGATAATTAGAACTGACAAATTTTAGTTCGCATTAGTGAAAAGTATGTGTCCACGATTCATCGCAACTGATTCAGCAATAGGTTATACACTATGACCAACAGAGGTGTGTGTCTCCGCTATTAAGCACAGCACGCTTTTTAGCGAGTGATTTTATCACTGCAGCGAGTCTTAAAAAATTACTGCTAAATGGCTCTCCTAACCATTTTTTGGTTATGATTAGCGTTTCTTTTTTTCACAAATATAGATGTATATGGGGTATTCCATCCCATTTCGACCAATTTTGAACCCGACCCCTTTTGAATTGGCTGAAAGTTTGTCTTCTTTTTATAGCTTACGAAAGATGTTTTTCAGAAGTTTTTCAAATTTTTTCATCCAACTCAAAAAAAGTTATGAATTTTTAAAAAAAACACCGTTTTTGTTTTCAAAATGCTATAACTTTTTCAAAAATTGACCGTTTGGGATCTTTTTTTTTTTAATATGTTTTTAAATTTACTTTTCGGAAAAAATTCAAAAAAATTTTTAAAGTTTTTTTTTGTTTGTAATTTTTCAGTTTTTCGAGATTTTTCGAATTTCGCCCTTTTTTTCTCATAAAAAACTTCAATCAATTCTGCAATCATCCCCACTAAACCCAGAGTGGGCCGAGAATTTCTTATTTTTTTTATTTAGTTGAAAAAAAAACTTTATAATTTTTTTTGTATTTTTTCCGAAAAGTACATTTAAAAACATATTTAAAAAAAAACGATCCCAAACGGTAAATTTTTGAAAAATTTATAGCATTTTGAAAAAAACACCGTTTTCCAACTCAAAATAAGTTTTAAATATTTTGAAAAAAAAACAAAATTTTAAAGTTTTTTTTTTCTTTAATAATTTGGGAAAAATTTAAACAACGTGACATCAGGACGGACAAGGCGACAGCTGTTTCGATTATACCTTGTAAATCTCTTCAAAGCCTTTTCTCCCGGGAGTGGGAGTCGAACTCGCACCCCTACGATAGTTGAAATGGTTGTAAACGCATTCAGCTACGTCATGCCTGTTGTGAAGTCTTTCCCAATTGCCTTCTTTATGCATATTTTAATCTTTTACACATTGCATACTTCGTATGCAATTATGTGTTAAAGCTATGCTTGGTACGGCGGTTTTCAAAGAAACTTTGGTTTTTGTTGTTGTTTTCGTTCTATTTATAGAACTACAACGAATTAACCAATTTTGTCTGTTTGTATGATTTTTAATAATCGGGGATTGCCCATATTGCTTTTTTTTTTTTTTTTTTTTTTTTTTTTTTTTTTTTTTTTAAATGTATTTTTTTTTCAATTAAATAAAATACAATTCTCGGCCCACTCCGGGATTAGTTGGGATGATTGCAGAACTGATTGAAGTTTTTTATGAGAAAAAAAAGGCGAAATTCGAAAAATCTCGAAAAACTGAAAAATTGCAAAAAAAAAACTTTAAAAATTTTTTTGAATTTTTTCGGAAAAGTACATTTAAAAACATATTTTTAAAAAAAAAAGATCTCAAACGGTCAATTTTTGAAAAAAGTTATAGCATTTTGAAGAAAAAAACGGTGTTTTTTTTTTTAAATTCATAACTTTTTTTGAGTTGGATGAAAAAATTTGAAAAACTTCTGAAAAGCGTCTTTCGTAAGCTAGAAAAAGAAGAAAAACTTTCAGCCAATTCTAAAGGGGTCGTGTTCAAAATTGGTCGAAATGGGATGGAATACCCCATATACATTAAAAACAAAAAAAGGAAAAAAAACAGCCAATATCGCCAAACTCTCGTGACTACATAAGTCGGGATAATCTTCGTTTAGTTCCAGGATTGTTTTCGAGCTAATTTCTGGACTATTTCAGACTATTCTGGGAATGTTTTCAAGAATCGTATGGAAAGGATTGCTTTGACGTATTTTCGAACTATCGCCATTTAGACCTTGTTTCGTTTCGTAAAAATGTATTGCAGTGTAATATTTGTTCCCCTCTTTTAAAAAAAGTACAGTATATTCGTCTTTTTTCGATTGTTTCGTGGTTATCTTCGGACTAAGTGTTTCGTGATTGTGTGAGCTGTACTTTCGGGAGTATTTGGAACTATTTCCAGATAATTTTCTGTGCTGTATCGGAACGGTATTTAGCATAATATCTTTATAATTTTCTTCATGTGGGCTAGGCCGCGGATATAGGCTGTTATAAATCAATCCAAAATTTTGTGATCATATGCATAATAAAACAGAGTTTTAAAATCGATCCCCTCTTTAACCTTATAATTATATCTTTCTGTAAGGTGACTTTTACTTCGAAATAAGCGAAAGACCCCTACTAAGATAGTTGATTTTCCGGCAGGTATCAACGTTTTCATGCAAATCCATAACGGCGCTTTTTAAAACCCACTCTGAATTTTAAAAAAGATTCTATGATGCTATAACCAAAAGGTCTTAATCCTTTTAAAATATCACAGAAAGTTTCTTTAATTGTGCGGAATTAATATGGAACGTACTACTACACACTAAATATTTTTTAACACCATATGACAACTAAGCAGTGACCAATTTGTTTGTTAAGAAAAACATTTAAGGGAAGAACTATTTTCTTTATTTGTCATTTAGGCTACTTTGTGCCCTCAAGGACCCACATGCATATACTTTAAGAAGTCATATAACAAATTGCTACAATATGTGCCAAATAAGGAATAGAATAAGTAAAGTAATAATTCTGCAAATACTTAAGTATGGCAAAAATATGTATAAATGTAGATGTAAATGTATAAACACGTAAATAGTATATGGTTTAGTGAGTAGTAGATAGCATTGATATACATATTACTCAATATAATATTTAAGTAAGAGCTTAAAAGTAAATTCATAAACAATTTAATATGACTCGAAGATGTATTCCGCTTTCGCTGTTTTCATTTATATATTTATATATATTTGTATTTGTTGTTTTTGTTTCAACTGGATGAAAGTTAGTTATTTTCAGTCTGCAGATTTCAAGGTTTGTTTCCACTTACGATCCCAGTATGCAAAGATACACAAACTTCCTTCGGGTTTCATGATAAAAGAGATCGTATCCAAGTTAACCAAGTTGTTGTTGTTGTAGAGATACAGACACTCCCCGAAGGTTTTGGGGAGTGATATTGATGTTGAGGGTCCTTTCCCAGATAAATATCCAGTAGATTCCGGTAACAGGCATCATTAAGTTACTAGCCTGCCCATCTATGGAACGATTTATTATTACCAAATTGAACCTTCTAGGGCATACCGCTCCCACTGCCTAGTTCGATGAGGAACTTGTGGCCACCAGAGCCTCGCCTACTTAATATGTGTATGATACATTCATATTTGTAGCAGGATTCGCCTTGCGTAGGTTTGGTTGACAATTTACCCCTTTAATTCCGTCATTATCGATGGATGGACGAATGAAATCTAGATAGCGACTAGCCAGTGAGGAAAATTTAAAAAATGAAGTAAAACAAAATGCCTGATTAGAAACTGCTACCAGAACGAAAAGCTGAAATTTCTTCTCTTGGATCTTTTTCAAGCTCTCACATTAAAAGCTAGAAAAGTAAGGATTTGATGGAGGGCGCGCATCAACTCCTACGTAAAATATTCAGATTTCCAAAAAAAGCTCATGTCACAAGATTATAATTTAAATAAGCCCACTTGCCTGCTAATATCAACCAGATGCATTTGCTCTTTCAATTATTGCTTAGCGATAACTGGCGTCAATAGAATGTACATATAGAGGTAAAGTTCTGTTGCAAATGTTTTATCCACACAAGAAAAAATATCTTCTGCGCCGAAGCTTTTTTAACCGCTTAGGCGATTTTCGATGTTGCACTGCACGTTATGCCAAAAATTTCTGTTTCGCTGTTATTGACGCTAGTACAAAGCTTCAAGGGCGATTAATAATCCTTTTTCGTCCTTTTTTCTTAACTGAAAGTCTTTGCCTGTTATGCTACCAATTAATTTATTCCAACATGTTGATATAAATATTAAACTCGTACAACCTTTCCTGATGGACGCTGAGGTATCATTAGTCTTCATAAGAACTTTCCTCTCGAAAGCTCCAAAACCATCTAATCTTTTTTCGAGACCATCCTTCATATAATTTTTTGTAATTTAAGTTATGATTTATTTTAAATTTACATGTTTTTCATGCAGACATAAAAAAGGCAAAAATTTTCGTCTCAAAATTATGTAAACATTTTGGGCCGATTTTACCAACTCGACTTAAATTAGTTAAGTCATATTTTTGAATTTTTCTATTTCACCACTAATGCTTAGCGAGCCACAAATTAGCCTACCTGTCAGCTGGCTTATTCTCGACTTTCAACAGTGTTGCTGTAGTACACATTTCGAGTCGAATTAAATGGCAGTATTAATACTTATTTCATTATGCAAATATAGCAACCCCGCTATTGTGTGAATTCACTGGGTGACGTGTAATTAAAACATAGCCAAAAATACTACTATGTATAAAACAGCTGATAGGGTTTTTGTATGTCAAATGGGTTTAGTAGCTAAGTTGCTGAAACCGAAACAATACTTTGCCTCAAATCTGTGCTAACTTAAGTTGAAACTAAGTTTTAGCCTAAGTCGAGTTGGTGAAATCGGCTCTTTAAGTTGAATGCTTAATTGGAATATACAGCAGCGAACAAAAAAATAGCAGCGGCAATTTTTATCAAATTTCGTCAATTGGACTCCTCTTTTATTTATATTCTATATCTTAAGAAGGCCCACTTGCAGAACGGCATTTTATCATTTTAACTCAAAGTAAACTTGTCGCAAGGGTTAAGCGCATAAATTAAAAACAAATGTTTTAAATTAACTCTGAGCTTGTAACGGGAACTATAAAACGACTTCAGAAGAAGTTTTCAAAAAGACAATTCTAGAAAATTTACGTAAATTTCGACCTTTTTATTTGGAATTCTCTGATTTCTTGAGTCCCAACAATTTCAGTCTACCAAAGTGCAAGTTATATGTCTTTCAATCTTCGTATTGATTTTTGATGTTTTTTCCGAATAGTGTTATAAATTTTCTTGCATACAAAGGGCGCATATATGGAAGAAAACCTGAAGCGCCCTTTGAAAAAAAAAATGCGAATTTTGAGAGGCATAAATTTTTGTATTTTACTAGTCTTAAGTTAATTGGACTACTGCATATTCAAACAAATTTAGAAAAGTTGAAATAAAAATTTTGAAATTTTGGAATACTTTTTTGGGTTGGGTCAGCTCCAGTTACAAATGTCATAGAATTTTTTTTTAAATTACCCAAAATAAAAAAAAAAACATTATGCAATAAAATCAGACAAGTAACGTCAGTAGTACAACAATAAAAATTTGACGGCCCTCATAATCCGGATATGAATTTTAAAGTAGTAGGCAAGGAAAATTGTTGGTACTATTGAGCTACATTTTCTTCCTTAGTAATGTTATGTGCGGAAAAGAGCCCAACTCCATATATGTTCACATTGGCAAATGGGGACATAAAATAAAATAGAAGAGAAAACTAAGGAAACGGAAAGAAAAAGTAGAGGAAGCCAGAGGGAAATCGGAAAAGTAAAGCGAAGAAGAGGACGATAGAGAGTGACAATAAAAGTAAGAAAAAGGATAATGGCTTGAGACAAAGTAGTAAAAAGTGGTTAACAAGAAGATAAATAATGAGGATAAGATAAGCAGTAAAAGTGAGAGTTGGACTTGGATAAGAGAAAGAGAAGAAAGAGTAAGAGGAAAAGCGGAAGATTTACCGGAGAATGAAGCGATAGGGAAATTTAATTAAGTTAACAGAAAATGCACAAGGGGATAGGAAATAAGAGAGGATTGGACAGTGGACAGAGGAGAGACAGGTGGATAGATAGAGAACGTCAGAACATTATCTATTTGGTTTCAACATACGGCTGGATATATTTCATGTTTGCTTAAACGTTTCTAGGGGTTGCGAGAGCTGTTTAAAATAAAATTCAAGTCTAAAGTTTAAGGCAAAGTTTTTTATTTGCCAAGAAAGCAAAAGCTCTGATTTGTTGAAGCATTGCAGTTGTAAATCCTCCGCTGGTATATATTTGTACACCACTTCTATCTGCTCAATGAGCCTACCCCAATGCTTAAATTACATAGATAAATGTTGGGTATTGGGACTGTATACCGTCAATCCCGAGTTTTCGTATTACAAGCCACCCAGATACTCATCCGCAAATTCATGATATTTATCTAAATTTTCAATAACACATTGAAGTCAGCGGTATGCTTCCATGTGCTTTGGATGTAGGCAATGGGATATTCTGAAGAATCATCCATTCAGTTCGGGTCACTTAAACTTGTCCGTTTTCTTTCAGGAAAAGGAAATAAACTCTCGCAAAAGATACTACAGACCGCTGGCGGTATTTTCCTGCGACATCAAAGTCGCACTTTTTTAAAAAAATAAAAAAAGTATTTTTTTATGATACTTAAAAAAATCAACTCCGTTTTGTAATATTGACCTCACCTGTCTGGTTTATTTTATCATGATAAAAAAAAGAAGAATTTTATTAATAAAATTTAACAGAAAATATTACTGCTATTTTTTTGAGCGCAGCTATATGTGCTAAGTCAAAAATAAAAATCATAAAAACCTTAATGTGAAATATAATATTGAACTCGTTTCCACAAAATAACAGACCAATTCCAAAATCAACCCCTAGCCTTAAATCGAAACTTTATGCAAAGTAGGCAATGTACTGACTTAAAATAAACGTTTGTTAGAATAATAAACATGTAATTACTAAAAAAAATGTGAATATTAACAAATTAATATTGATTGTGACATGTTTACGATACGCGGCATATTATAAAGAGCATAAATAATATGGAAAAATTAGTAGAGCCATATAAGTATGTGTCTATGCTAAAGATATTACAAATTACAAACACACAAACCAAAATAAAATGCTCAAAATATTATTACAACAGAAAAAATATTTGCATAAAATATGCATGGAAATTTCATTGCTGACTAAAAGCCAACGAAAGTGAAATGCATTTCATTTTCATGCAAACGAGAAAAATGACACACAAAAAAAATAAAAATAAATATATGAAATTTGACATAAAAAATCATTCATGCAGTGCATAAAACAATATATATGTGTGGTAACATGATGCAACCCAGCAGTGAAAATAAAGATATGTACTCAAAGCAAATGATAACTGGAGCGCTGAAGGAATAAAAGCAAAATTCAAAGCTCAAGAAATATTTAGCTCGAGTAAATTATTTTGAATAATTTTCTTAAACTGAACTAAATACAGCCTCTTTCTTATATATTACACTGCATGGTTCGAACATCGTTACATACAAATAAGCATACAAGGACGCCTAAGCTACATACATACATAAAATACTGTGCATAAAAAGTAAAAATGTTTGTAAATAAGTCATAAGAATAAATCATTTAATTATTATATAAATACGTACAAATAGATGTGTATCATACATATATATAAACACATAAACGTATGTATCATTTATATATTAGGTACATATGGGCATATGTATGTGTACAAATTTATTAAACTTTTTTTCTTATTTTGACGCCACATATGCAAGTCATATAAATAATAATATGCAACCAAATACAAATATACTTGCTAATAGATATGCATATGTCTATGCGTGTATGTAAGTAAATATATATACATATATATTCAATATTTAGGCAAAGTTTTAGTTATTGTAAATAATGTTTGTATTTATAAAGAAAGGGAAAAGTATTAATATTAAATAAAAAGTTGTAAGAGATAAATAAATTTATAAAAAAATATATATAACACAATAAATTAACATACAGTATGCATAAACAAATGTGCGATATGGAATAAAAGAATATGAATAAAAAACTAAAAAAAAAAACAAATATTATAAAATAACGCATGTTTATTTAGTTCGCCACTAGTAAAAAGGTAAGTATTTCAGGAAGGACAGCTAAGAGATTTTTGGCTAAAAAGTGAGAAGTGAACGTTTTTCAAATTAAATGGAACTACTTTCAGCAGAAATTAAGTTTTTTCAAGTCAAATAAAAGTTTTTTCAAGTTAATGAATTTTTTTTTTTTACAAATCAAATGAAGATTTTTTCTAGTCAAAAGAAAAGTAAAAACATTTTTCATAACAAATAAAACTTTTTTCAAATGAAATTAATATTTTCCTTCTCAAATAAAACTTTTTTCAAATCAAATTATATTTTTTCAGGCCAAATGAGATTTTTTTTTATATGAAATGGAACTTTTTTAAATCAAATGAAAACTTTTTTCAAGTAGAACTATTTTCAAACCAAATGAAGCTTTTTTCAAGTCAAACAAAAATTTTTTCAAATTAAATGAAACCACTTTTAAAGAAACGAAGGTTTTTCAATTTAGATGAAACTTTTTTTAAGTGAAATGAATTTTTTTTTTTTTCATTTCAAGTGAAACTATTTTCAAATCAAATGGACCGTTTCTCAAGCCAAATGAAACTTTTTCAAGTCAAAAACAAGTTTTCAAGTTAAATGTGCCTGTTCTGATGTCAAATGAAATTTATTTCAAGTCAGATAAACCGTTTTTAAATCAAATTAAAATTTATTCAAGTCAAATGCAACTTCTTTCAGTTCAAATTAAAACTAAAAACTTTTTTCGAATCAAATAAAACTTTTTTCAAATAAAATTGAACTTTTTCATGTATAAAAAAACTCTTTTCGAATCAAATTAAATTTTTTCAGGCTAAATGAAACTTTTTATACTCAGCTGAGCAGAGCTCACAGAGTATATTAATTTTGTTCGCATAACAGCACCCCGTAACGGCATAAACTAATCAAGATAGATATAGACTTCTATATATCAAAATTATCTGGGCGAAAAAATAAATTCATTTAGCCATGTCCGTCCGCCCGTCTGTCCGTAAACACGATAACTTGAGTAAATTTTGAGGTATCTTAATGAAATTTGGTATGTAAGTTCCTTGGCATCATCTTAGATCGCTATTTAAAATCAATGCAATCGGACTATAACCACGCCCACTTTTCCGATATCGAAAATTTCGAAAAACTGAAAAAGTGCGATAATTTATTACCAAAGACGGATAAATCGATGAAATTTAGAAGGTGGGTTGACCTTATGACGCAGAATAGAAAACCAGTAAAATTTTATACAATGGGCGCGGCACCGCCCACTTTTAAAAGAAGGTAATTTAAAAGTTTTGCAAGCTGTAATTAGGTAGCTGAGTATGTAGTGTTCGGTTACACCTGAACTTGGCCATCGTTACATGTTTTTTTTAGTCAAATCAACCTTTTTTCAAAGCAAATGGAACTTTTTCAATGTAAATAAAATCTTTTTCGTATCAAATTAAACTTTTTCAGGGCAAATGAAACTTTCTTCAAATTAAATTTTCAAGTAAAACTAATTACAAATCAAATGAAGCTTTTTTCAAATCAAATAAAACTTTTTTCAAATTAAATGAAACTACTTGTAAATGAAACGAAGCTTTTCCAAGTCAGGAAAAATGCAACATTTTTCAATTCAAATAAAACTTTTTCAAATCAAATGAAACTTTTTTCATGTCAAATGAAATTTCTTTTAAGTCAAATGAAAACTTTTTAATTTAAATAATTTTTATTTTAATTCAAAGAAACATTTTCCTGTTAAATTTTTCCAAATCAAACTAAATTTTGTCAGGTCCAATGAGACTTTTTTAAGTCATATGAAACTTTTTTCAAATCAAGTGAAACCTTTTTCAAGTAAAATTAAACTTATTCAAGTCAAATGAAACTTTTTAACTTTAAATAAAACTTTTTCAAATTAAACAAAATTTTTTCATGGCAAACGAAAACATTTTTCAAATCAAATGAAACTTTTCCAAATTAAATGAAATTACTTGCAAATGAAATGAAGCTTTTTCAAGCCAAATGCAACTTTTTTAAGTCAAAGGAAAAGGGTCCATCTTTTTCAAGTCAAATGGAAATGTTTGTAATCTAATTAAAAATTTTAAGGCACATGAGCCCTTTTTCATGTCGATTGTAACTTTTTTCAAATCAAATGAAATTTTTTTTAAATTAAATGATACATCTTTAATCGTAAACTTATTTTTTTGAAGTCCAAGAAAACTTTTTCAAGACAAATGAGTTTTTTATTGAAATCAAATGAAACTTTTTCAAAATCAAATGAATTTTTTTCAAATCAATTAAATTTTTTTTTATTTCTAATAATTTACAATACAAATCAACCTCAAAACTATTTTCGTAATTTCCGGTCATTTTTTTTTTTTGTATTTTTTGAGTATGTAGCTTTGCAGTGCAATGAGTTTACGCCTAACAAATCACAAGTTATAGGTCTCGCAAAATTTGCATTTATTTTTAAATTTTTATTTTTTTTCTTCGAATGGTGTTTCAGATTTTCTTCCATATAAAAGATAAAACTAAACATTTTGAAGCTTGCACATCATTAAAATTGAGTTTTGAAAATCTATATATATAAAAATAAGTGCAGATTTTGATTGTCACTCCATAACTCGAGAACGGCTCGACAGATTGCCATGAAATTTTTAGGAAAGATACAGGAAGGAGAGATGATGGTTAGTTGATTTTGAAATCCCAAATCGGTTTAGCCATATATATATACAAATCAAATTCTGTGTGTGTCTGTGTTCGCTATGGAAACGTATTTCCCACACATCAATCATCACCAAATTTTGGTTATGGGTTCCTTCGATCAACGGGAAGGTTTTAGGCTAAAACTAATTTCGATATATAAAAGGGGCGTGCAATATATTATACTGCATATATCTGGATGTCGTAATGGTAGGATAATTAAAATTGGTAAGGAGCTATGTGACGTTAAGTCCTAAAACCTCCAGTAAAATGTGGAATGGGGAAAAACTATGGCTGCCGTACAAACTTAAGTTATTTTAACACCTAAAGTTTGACTGCATTGTTGAGTTTAGCTGTTATGCCTTTTGGACGTTTAGTAATCTGCCGCTGTTAAAAAAATTGTTTAGCTTCAGTCTATCTACATCTTCTTTAAAAATCAAATTCTGTGTGTGTGTTCCCTATGAAAACGTGTTTGCTATACTTCGATCATCACCAAATTTTGGCTAGAGGTTCCTTCGATCAAGACGAAAGCTTTTCATATTTCAGAATTAAGAATTTTAAATTTAAATGTTTTTGTTTTTTGGCTATGGGAAAGAACTCTCTTAGCTCCCAAAAATGATCATGTTAACAAAACCAATGATCGTTTTCAAAATCAATTTCCTGGTGAAATGACGAAATATAAATCGATCGACACAGTTACAGATGAAGATAAAATTGTGAATTATCCAAATGAATTTCTATACTCCTTAGAACCAAAAGGAATGCCTGCGCATATATCAAATTTGAAAATTGGCTCACCAGTCATGCTTCTTCGGAATGTAATCAAAGCAACAATCATCAGCGGTAAAAGCAATACAATAATATAAAATAAGATACAATAAGATATAAGAATAAAATGGTTTAACAGAAAATTTCACCAAATATGCGTACAAAATTTACTTCAATTTACAGAACAATAAATTAAATTATCAACAAACAAAACAGAAAAAATAACGCAACATCCATTCGATCTCGGGCGTTACAACGTGCGCCTGGTAAAGCTAGTTCCTAATAAAATGCTAAACATTTTTTAATTCGTTGAATTGGTGTTTATTTTGTCTTAAGTGCAAGGCGTATCATGAGAATATAGTCTACAAAAATTATACTAATCAGGATTGGAACTTTATATATGATTCCGCGATAGTGGTCGCTGTTGAGAGTACTTATAAATTGAGCAGATCATCGACAAGGTCTCATCTACAGGCTCACTCTCGACGGCATTTACTTTACAATGGTCTTGAAGCATGCATCTAAACACCTCTGCACGTCATAGCCGTTCCTACATTGCTTTAAGCGGGTTGTGGATTCTAGTTTTCTTTGTCAGCGATTGAGGTTTGCCATAAAACCAATTGACTTCATGATCTATTTAATTGTGACTTAATGCCATTAAAGAAATTTTGGTTTGACCTTTTGACCATTTCGAGAAAAATAGCATAAACATAGCACTAAAATAAACAAGTAAGAACGGGACTGTCTTCGGCTGTGCCGAAGACTTCATACCTTTCATGAATGGGGCTGAACAATAATCTTATCCCGTTCGTAATCTCCGAATAATCGCATGTATAAGATAAGAAATATATAGTGAACAGATATACATACCTTAACGATTTTTAAGATAAATATAAAATAAAAAAAACGGGTAGGTACTTTGTGTGAGGATGCAAAGTTTCAGGTTTTTTGTGGTCTGCGTGTAAAAACTATGACTACGAATCACGTATTTCAAAAATATATGACGAAAACGTAACTATTTGATGAAATTTGATGAATTTTGAAGATTCTAGCCGTAAAAAAGGGGTCAAAATGACAGTTTATATGAAGTATATAATATATATACGACCGATCTCTATGATTTTTTCAGACAACAATATATGCTATATACGTAAGCATTTTGTGAAATTTGAAGCTTCTAACTGTTAAAACGGGGCAGAAATTGCGCAAAGTTTCTTATCTGAACAATCGGTTGTATGAGATATATACTATGTGTACCACCGATCTCAATGATTTTTTCAGACATCAATATATGCTATACACGTAAGCAGTTGGTGAAATTTGAAGCTTCTAGCTGTTAAAATGGGGCTGAAATTGTAAAAAAAATATTTATATACTATATATATATACTATATATACCATCATATATATATTATATATATCACCGATCTCTATGATTTTTTGACACAACAATACATACTATATACGTAAGCAATCGGTGAAATTTGAAGCTTATAACTGTTAAAATGGGGAAGAAATTGCGCAAAGTTTCTTATCTGAACAATCGGTTGTATGGGATATATACTATATATACCACCGGTATCTATGATTTTCTCAGACAACAATATATGCTATACACGTAAGCATTTGGTGAAATTTGAACATATCTAAACGATTTTAAGATAAATATAAAATAAAAAATAGGTAGGTAATCTGTGTGAGGATGCAAAGCTTCACGTTTTTTGTGGTCTGCATGTAAAAACTATGGCTACGAATCACGTATTTCAAAAATATATGACGTAAACGTAATTATTTGATGAAATTTGATGAATCTTGAAGCTTCTAGCCGTAAAAAAGGGGTCAATATGACAGTTTATATGAAGTATATAATATATATACGACCGATCTCTATGATTTTTTCAGACAACAATATATGCTATATACGAAAGCATTTTGTGAAATTTGAAGCTTCTAACTGTTAAAACGGGGCAGAAATTGCGCAAAGTTTCTTATCTGAACAATCTGTTGTATGAGATATATACTATGTATATCACCGATCTCAATGATTTTTTCAGACATCAATATATGCTATACACGTAAGCAGTTGGTAAAATTTGAAGCTTCTAGCTGTTAAAATGGGGTAGAAATTGAGAAAAGTTTCTTATCTGAACAATCGGTTGTATGAGATATATACTATATATAGAACCGATCTCTATGATTTTTTCAGACAACAATATATGCTATATACGTAAGCAATCAGTGAAATTTGAAGCTTATAGCTGTTAAAATGGGGTAGAAATTGCGAAAAGTTTCTTATCTGAACAATCGGTTGTATGAGATATATACTATATATACAACCGATCTCTATGATTTTTTCAGACAACAATATATGCTATATACGTAAGCAATCGGTGAAATTTGAAGCTTATAGCTGTTAAAATGGGGTAGAAATTGCGAAAAGTTTCTTATCTGAACAATCGGTTGTATGAGATATACTATATATACAACCGATCTCTATGATTTTTTCAGACAACAGTATATGCTATATAAGTAAATATTCGGTGAAATTTGAAGCTTCTAGCTGTTAAAATGGGGCTAAAATTTGCGAAAATATATATATATATACTATATATATATACTATATATACCACCATATATATACTATATATACCACCGATCTTTATGATTTTTTCAGGCAACAATATATGCTATATACGTAAGCATTCGCTGAAATTTGAAGCCTCTAGCTCTTAAAATAGGGCAGTAATTACGAAAAGTTCCTTATCTGAACAATCGGTTGTGGGGGATATATACTATATATACGACCGATCTCATAAATTTTTTCAGGCAACAATATGTTCAATATACGAAAGTATATGGTGAAGTTTGAAGCTTCAATCTGTTAAATTGGGTAAGATATTACAAAAATCCTCTTTTTCTGAAAAATCGGTTGTATGGAGGATATATGCTATAGTGGTCCGATCCGGTCGGTTCCGACAAATGTCTAATCGGACACCCAAATACACCTGCTCACCAAATTTTATCAAGATATCTCAAAAATTGAGGGACTAGTTTGCATACAAACAGACAGACGGACAGACGGACAGACGGACATGGCTAAAACAACTCAGCTCTTCAACCTGATTATTTCGGTATACTTAGTGGTGGGTCTATCTATTTTCCTTTAAGGACTTACAATTTTCGGTTTCGTGACGAAATTAATATACCATTTCATTTTCATGAAAGGTATAAAAAGCTCCGCAGGATGGCTAAGGCGTTTAGTAAAAATATGTGGTCTTATTTCAAATAAAGCGCGACCGGAACGGTTTGTTGCTGAAAAACGTGGTTCATACTAATTCTTCGGAACAAGAATTATGTATTGTATTGTTTGTTCTAATTTTAAATTTTGTAGTTTGAACATTATATTCAATTCAGTTTTGACCATTTGAAGTGGTCATAAGTTCAATTGATATTATGCTGTTGACCTTGTGGCGCCTGCACATAAGTGATTGCTTGGATAATTTTGTTAGGAATTGATTTTAACAGGACCAGCACAAGATCCCATAAGGGACTCGTCAGCCATATATTGCATGTGCGTTATTTTTTTTAAGCTCCTACAAAAACGAAGCGTCCCGCGACAAAAGACCAATAACTTCAGAAAAATTATTTTTGAGTAGGAGCAACAACAACTGACAATGATAGTTGGTAGCAATTGCAAAGCAATCTTTTAAGTTTTTGTTTTATAAAAAGTTTGGGAAAAAATTAAACAAACGCGACATCAAGACGGACAAGGCGCCAGTTGTTTGGATTACACTTTGTAAATCTCTTCAAAGATTTTTTTTCGGGCTGTGGGATTAGAACACGTGCTCCTGTGATTATTAGAATGTTGACAAACGCATCCGACCAAAGATGCATGAACCGAAGACGTGGAGAAGAAGCGCGATGATCAGGGTCTATATTAGTACTTCGATGATTTTACGAATCCATCATGTTTGATCTATGTACGTCTGGCATCAATAACGACACTTTTAGGGTGTTGTGTACACCCTTTTTCAATTTATTTCCATTTTTTAAAATGTCGCTTTAATAAGAAAATTAATTGGTAATAAAAGACGGTGCCAATATATATTTGTATAAGGAAGTGGAGCTTCTGAGTACATTTAAATTGCTCTTTAGATATTTCAAAATTTTTATTTAGGGTATGTATGTATATGCATTCATCTTTTACAGATGTATATTTCGTTTTCGTCAAAGAAAATTAGTTTAAAACAAGGAAGTAAATAACTGCATTAAATCATTAACAGAGCATAAAGCATTTGTTCTGTCATAGCAATTTGTAAGTACGACAGCTACATGCAAAACATTTAAGTAGCTTCCTGCCAGCTTTGGAATCAACAGACTGGCAACAAACTTATTCTGCTCTTCCAGCTGCATGTACGACAATGCTTGTCGTTGCTTTTTCCCAGCAGGCTATCCGCCTATTTGTAAACCACATCGCAATTGCTAGGAACATGAAGCTGGACTAGACAGGCACTGTGTTTTTGCAATGAAAACTTCTTTGGAGGCTGGAGTGCCGTGAGACTCGGTGTGATAAAACACTTTACAGCAACTGTAAAACAAGTGTTTATGTTTGATGCTGCTGAGAAATGATTCTGTGTTATGTGAGCTTATGTAGAAAAGAAAAGTGTGATTATGAAAAATTGTATGCTCAACTTTCCATGTACCACGTTTGCTACCTAAGATAATGATTAAAATATATTGCAAAATGTTTCTGATGTTGAACTATCTTTGCTCACTATTTGGGGAAGTCCAGAATGTAAGCGTAAGTTATATGTAAGTCTACGCGCCATTTGTTTCCCTTTTATTTTCGGTTTGTTATCGGCTTATTGTCGACGAGATATAGACTAGTTATTGATTTGTTATAAATTTCGTATCGATAACAGACGTGCTCTCCTCGTACATCTGTATGTCTACGTATCGATCTTTCCGCGTCCCTGAAACTCACGCCATTATTTTTGCGTATTTTTGCTAAAAATTTTTATGTTTGACCTAACCTTTAAATCTTGACTTTAGCTTAATAATACAGTTTTATTTTAAGCTAAAGAGAGTGAGAACTTTATTATTTTTTATAGGAACGCGTCTTGTGCTATGTACGCAGGAAGTATCTCATTCTTAGTTCACTCTCAAATTCGCCAATTGCCTCCATTCGATGTTATCCCATATAAACCCATTAGCAAACCAAGGTAGAATCGATTACTTCCTCCAAAAAGCTAACGCCATCACACAAACATATAAACCCGAAGAGATAAAATTGAAGCAGTAATTAAAATTGTTTAAAAATTGTAATAAAACTACCAAATGCGGCAGACGTGGTTCTACCCTAACTTCGGTGTAGCTGCATAACTTTTAGAAAGTTTTTACCTCTTACTCTCCTTCCTCTTCTCTTTCCCTTTCCTTTGTTCTTTATTCATTCCTCTCTCTGCCGCTCTTTCTTCCTCTCCCTCTTTTCCATCCCTTTTTTTATCTAGCTCACTCCCTTTTTCCCTCCACCGCTCTCTCTGTCCCTATATCTCTATCTTCGTCTAACTCGATCTCTTTCTGAGTCTTTTTTCTCTTTCCCTCGCTTTTCTCCTATCTAGTTCATTTTATTATTTTCTATCCCTTATACCTAGTCCCAGTCCCAGAGGCCTGTATATATTTTCGAATGTAAAAACAAACAACTATTTCAAAAAGATAAAACAGAAAATAATAGGTGGAGCCCCTTACTATTTTGGGGTAGAAAAAATTGATAAGATCCGGTTCTAAGACCTACTCAGTATGCTCCCAGAATTTCATGAGAATCAGTCTACCTCTTTCGACGGAGTCCAACCACAAAAACTGTGAGACGAAAATTTTATATATAAGATTGCTGCTCACTTGAACACTTTTACAGCCCATTGTACTGGCGACACTGATGATAAACTTCCGGATTAGGCAAACATCGTGCTTTGACATTCTCTGCACAGTTTCTCTTAAATACATTCCCATCGAGACATTCAAATCTTCTTGCACAAGCCAGGCAGGCATGCATGAAGTGATTAGATGACTCAATCCCGTCTTCCTGAATACTGAACTGCACCGCATATGTTCCCTTAAGGAAGTGCCCTGCCAGAGCTGCAATCACTATTGAGGCCTTAGTGAGCTGTAGTAATGTAGCACTTGCTTAGCTGACAAGAGATCCGTCTTTTGGGGATGACAGCAAGTGTCGAGTCGTGTACCTAGGTCCCTGTTGGTATTCACCTCTAGGTAACCCGTACGTTTCTAGGTAACCCGTACGTTACGGACATCCAAATAACTTTTATTGAAAAGTAGCTCGCTGCTTCTGCGAGTGCTTTCAAACACTCGGCGAATACGCTTAACCGCTCAACTTTGGAGCTCAGTAATCTACGAACTGAATAGTGGGGTATTTTGAGCCTCAATTAGGTGCAGTGTGGAGAGGCTTAAAAATGCCCCATGTAGTGTGAGCGTTAATATTCTGCTTCTTTATGAATGCGTCTGCAAGATACGCTTGTTGTTGTTGTTTAGATTGCATGCAAGGTATTACAGTCATTAGCTTGAATAGCGCTTAGAGAGCACATCATTATTTTACGAGTCGCGCATACATCCTCGATTACAGTCACGGGCTCGAAAAAACTAAGCAAACTAGTTGAGGCACTTGTCCTATCGAAGGGAGGTATTGGCACAGCAATCGATAATCTATGGATATGATGCCTTGTACCTCGTAACTGTTGGAGTCTTGCTTTTTCTCCAAGCTGGGTTACGTATTAAAGTCTAAAGCAACCACTGTTTAAAAGAATAACCCTCTTAGCCGTTCGACAAGCTCGACGACGCTGGCCGAATCCTGTTTCAATAACTTCTTTCATAGATTTCAGAGAGATCAAAATGTTAAACTTCCATAACTCAACGTGTTGATAAATGCAATTCACAGTCTGCGCAAACCCAATTGTCAACCGCATCTAGGCAAGGCGACGCCTGCTACAAATTTGAATGGGCCATAAACATATTTAGCCGGCGTGGCTCTGGCGGCCAAAAGTTTCTCACGGGAGGGTGGAGGTATGGTCAGAAGGTTAAATGTGGTCATATTAAATCGTTCTGGAGACGTTCGGGAACTTTCCTGCTCAACACTCTTTGGAAAAGAACGATGAAGTTGTTTAGCAAATTCTCAATCAAGAGCCTCGCAGAAGAATGTTAAGCTGCTAAGGAACAAGATCATCGCCTCTGCTCTCAAATTTTTGCACTTCTTTCTTCAATAGATATCATTAAACAAATCAAGAAGTTCGATATCCCACCGTCCAACCTACTAGCACTGGTAACTTCTTTAAAACGTGGAGCGCTTAAATTACAGTCTGATCGTGTTGCTTGCTTATCGGTGACTTGTATAAATTTGAATTTAAGTGACTTTTTTTTTACATCTCTTCACACAAAAAAATTCCCTCTTTAGCTGTTTAATCACTGATGCGCTTTTCGCGTGCATGAAAGAATAGTTTAGTAACTTGTTATGCATCATTCGTGCTAATCTCGAACCTATTTGAAGTTCATACTTAACAGTCCTACGTATGTATCTACATAAATACATTTACACGTATAACATCAACGTATCTGTTCCACCACAGCCATTAATCTTAAAGTGCTTTCATACCAATTTGTACCAAGAATAAAGTAAAAAAAAATATTGAAAAAATACAACAAGGTGGTCTTTAACCTATGCGCAAAAACCAAGTATTGCAGATTCACTTGCAGTTGTAACTCTCTTAAGGTTTTGTTGCTCCAGAAGGAACATATGTATATTAGGTTGGGGCAGTTCAAATTAATTTCCAGTGGGGCCTGTGTTTATCTATACATATAAAGAAGGATGAGTGATTGTATGCATCTTATGGACGCCGACACAACCCTACCGATCATATTTAAATTTCCCAGGATAGCTTTGCAGCAACCCGGTGAGTGCTCCTGTGAAGTTTCTTTCCAGGAAGTGGACTAGGGACCGACTTATTCATTTCGATTTATGACTCGATTTGCCCTATATTTGGTATACTATATGTAGGTAGCCCTTGTCTATATTAGTATTTACGACGCTTTTTCTTCCGGTAAACGGACCAGGCACCAACTGGGACAAGGACTGGGTCTGGGATTGGGACTGGGACTGGGACTGGGACTGGGACTGGGACTGGGACTGGGCCTGGGACTGGGACTGGGACTGGGACTGGGACTGGGACTGGGACTGGGACTGGGACTGAGACTGAGATAGAATAAGAGGAAGACGTAGAGATTGGGATAGATACTTGCTTACTTACTGGCGCCAATTGGTAACACCACGGTGGGTGGAGCCGTGTGTAGAAATCCACGCAAGTGGGGAAAGCTTCTGACCAACATTCATCTGGGAACGGTCAGAGCGATTCTTTCGCGTGTGGTTCAGTAGCTCACAACTTCCGGCCACTTGCGGCCAAGTATCCTCTTTATGGTGAGAATTTGTGTGCCACTCTGACATACTCGGTTTAAAGGCAAGCTGATAGATTTTCATCGGCAGCGTTTGTCTACCTCTGGGCGCGGCTGAAAGCGGGCGTCTGTCTTGGATCAAGCGGCTTGCTATATAAACGTGCAAAAAATATTTTAATTCCCGCTGAGCAGGTTGTACGCTGGGCTTGGGACACGCCACATCAAAAAGAAAAAAGTAAGGGAAAAATGGAGACGGAGAGAGAGACACATATAAATAGAAGGCAGAGGAAGAAGGGAATAAAACGACTAGTAAAAACTTCTTAGAGGTTATGCAAAAATACAAAGGTAAGTAAAGTACAACGTCCGTCGTGTCTGCTAGTAACCGGATACAGAACGAACCGAGGTTTACAGCATCTGTAACATAAAATCTGCTTTCAATCAAAAATAGAGCAAAGCTATGGGGACAGGTTCTCAGAATACACGGCCCTTTTCAAGAAAAAGTATAGGCGATGGGCTAGTTGATGTCCATATGAGACTAGATGTGGGTATTCAAAAACTCAAATAGACTTAATAAGGCAGTAGCATGCGAAATATATCACAGTGACCGGGAGGAAGCAAGAAAAAACATCAGGAATGTATCAAGATCTGGTTTGGGTTAATTGTGTTAAAGCGACTTCGCATACAAGCACAGTATCAAGGAGATGTTTCTAAGTATAACATTTGTCTGGGTTCAAGCGTTAAAATGTATCAAAATTAGGAAGCTATAGCGCTGTTTCTTAATCAAAAGACACGAAAGAAAATATATCACATCGTAAACGTTAGAAATCATTCAACCAGTGTCATGGATCTACGCACCCTACGTAGTACAAATATCGATGAAAGTGTTCGCAGCTGTTCATTGCTCCGATCGGCTCCCACACGTGCTTACTAAAAATATAACTAAGCAAAAGGGTCATTTGTTGCCTAAAAAACTAAGGACTCTGCCTAGAGTCAACGAAAAAGAATGGAAAATAATAAACGTGAGGGCGAATAACGGACATACGAGAAGCTTCAGGAATATCATTGAAGGATTCTACCAAAATGCAGTTAAGCTGATTCCTTTGTTCAAAGTCTATATTTATCACAAACTTAGCTGTTTCCAAAAGTCGGAAAGAAGCTATTTCAAACCAGCACGGAGACTATAAATTTTCCACCTTATAACCTAGGACATTATGCGACCGGGCTTTGTGTATGATTTGGAGCTTGGCAGTATTTTCGGATGTACTTCACGGAGATTTTACGACACCCGGCGGCTCCGGGAAATAAAGATTAATTTATAGCATCAAATAATGCGGCTGCGTCGGACGGGTTTTCATCCCCATTTTTAACACTAGACCGAAGAGTAAGTTCCTAGTATTGAAAGGCCGTGCAGAAAGGTTGCTATGCAGAAAGTGTACGGCAACACCTTTACAATAACAAAAGACAAAAAGGTTAATAAGCTCGAGGAAGGTAAAGATAAGACCCCAGTTTCTCGGCGATACTAAAGCGAGCTAACGCTGACACTCCGGCTTTCACCGAAAAAAGGATGAACGAAGTTGTGAAGCAGTCCCTCACTATAGCAAATGGCAATACCGCAGGTGTCTTCTAAACGGTGGAGATCTCAAGAAGGAGACCAGATTAGTATCATGATCGAAATGATGCGTAATTATCAAGTGAATCGCGGAGTTAAACTGTGAACTGCGCCAATAACACGACTTTATAATGGTTGCAAAGAGTTGCCCCATACCTTCAACGTCAAAGAAGGTGCAAGATTGAAGGTCGTACATCGAGCACTGATGCCCGCGATAACAAAGGCCAAGGTATGGATAAAATGTGTGAAGACGGAGGACACGTTTGACACTTTGCATCGTCATAGCCTGAATACACCAACGCGGTATTGGGAGGTAATTCGATTTTTTAGACTCACGGAGGGGGCAAGCAAGCATCTTCCAAATAAATAAAGATTCGGAGAATGTGCTGCACCGACAGCTTGGGAAAATATCGTGGGACACGGGCAGTATTTATATGTGTCTTATATAGAGGAGTACTAAGGAAAGAGATAGTGGAAGTAGAAATATGACTTAATGATAAGGCACTACGGGCAGGGGTGTTAGAAACTGACCTCCAAGGCTTAAAATCAGCGGCGAAGAAATATGGCGTCAGCGCGGTGTTGAAGCATTTGGAGAGAAAAAACAGCCCAATAGTGCTACGGTTCTCACAGATAAACCTGCAGCACAGTAAAATGGCATCAAACGCGCTCCTTCTGATTCTTGAGGAGGGTTCGTTTGTTGTGGTGCTGATGTCGGAACCATAGCTCACATATGAAGGATAGGTTTATTACGCAAAGACGGAATTATTTTTCAACTATTTCAACTTAATCTTATCCAATTGCATGGCTGCTTGTAAAGGTTGGTATCTAAAAACCGTGTGCAGTTTTGGGTTTTTAGTGTGAATTTAACGTTATGGGAGTTTATAAACGTGTGTAGTTTTATAGTTTAATGTAGTACCCAAATTTTTTGTAAACGCAATAAAAATATAAAGACCCTAATGTAATATATATATTAAGCATAAGTGTCAGCGCACGTAACATGAAAAGGTAGTTCTTATATTTGTAGCAATATAAGGTGCATATGTAAACATAAACGAGCAATAATACCACTCAAACACATTTAGTAGTGTTGCACTTTTCGTTGCTATTCAACGCCTTTGAGTAATGTGCACAAATTACTTACTACTTCGACTTCCGTTACAGCTAGTTACATACATATATACATACATACATTTCCAACTTAATAGCTAACTAACTAGTCTAACTTGAAATGGCGTGTGGCGAAATGATACAACATTTGGTATTTCCGTTTTCACTTTGTACTTGTGAATTATTTGTTCATGCATACATGCATACACATATACATGTACATATATGCTTGTTATTGAGTGGGGAGTAAATTTCGTCTAAGTACTGTTGGTAGTCTACTATCGCACAAGAAATGCATTTAGTTAATCGCAAATCAGTGAGAAACTAAACATATTTGTTGCTTACTAAGTGGCAAACAAAAAGTGAACTCGCTTACCTTTGTGTAAATCAAAACAGCTTGAAGCTTTTAAAGTGGTTACAGTGCGTATACGTAACATTTTTCTCGTGAAGGTAATTGTAGATGTGCATTCCTTGCAGTCAAAAGCCAAAGTCGTCAGCAAAGACATACTCGCTTTTTTTGTCCTTTTCAATTCGCACACAATTAGTAATAACTAGCGATAAATATTTAATTGCAATTGAATTATTCAAAAGCCAAACAGCATGTAAATATTCTAATTAAAAGAAATGTATTTGTTTACGTTGTATAATCGGATTACATAAACGCAGCAGTTGTGCTAGAAGGTTAAATGAAGAAAAAAATTAATTGTTTTTTAATTCCACTGCTCTAGTTTTTGTGAATTTGTGTTCCGCAGATGGGTATAATAATAGAATTCAGAATTTCCGTTTTATTTTAAATAACGCTTGATTTCGTAAAGACGAGTTTTAAGCCTTTATTTGACTATCAATATTTTACCGGTTAAAACCAACCACTTAATACCAACCCTGCGCTAAAACCAACTAATTGTGCACAAGAAGAATACTAGTTTGCCAAAAATCCCAACTAGTATGAGTTCTGCAATTTTTCCATATTAGCAACGGGTATTTTTCACACGGCGATGTCCAAAAAATATCAATTATCAGTCTCTGCATCAGCATCATACCAAGTGACAAACTAGTAATTATATATGTACATCAACATCGTACCAGATGCCATACTAGTCACCATACCCATCAGGGTCATACCAATTAACACATTAGTCAGCCTTTGCGACAGTTTTATACCAGATGGCATACTAGTTATTATATATACATGGTCGCAGTGCAATCCTCAATAAATTATCTTTCTATCTAACGGAGAAGGAACGAGCCAGTCGTGGTTGACTGTGTTAAAACATGCCAAGCTGTACTAGCACCGTCCTATGATGAGTGTTACTGGAGTTCAGAACGTTGGTAGTGCTATGCACTTTACGGATGTCATGCTGATAGCTGGATAGCCGAAGAATTTCGTTTAAATGATGGAATGATTACGGCTTTAAACGTTACTGAATAAACGGATAATATCGGTAGATGCTGGCTGGGTTTCCGGTCTTTGGTAGTGGGTTTATCCTTGCCATTCTTCGGTATTCTGGAACGGCAGGGGCTTTTAATGACAAGTAGAAAAACTATGCTAGGGTGCTGGTGCCCTCATGGCCAAGGTGGTTTGGCATCGGCATAGGTTTTCCGTATGGGACTATTGATATGGAAGGTCAGGCCCTTCTAATGGCTTCGTTAACCTCGGTTGAGGTAACGGTGAGGGTCAACTCGTCACGCTTGTGTTTATGTGCCCGTTGATTTGGACGATATCTAGCATTATCAACTGAAGTATGCATTGCAAATTGGCTACAGAAAGTATTCGCGCATTTCCTCGGGTCCGACAGACGACATTCTAGTCGAAAAAATTATTAAAATACTAACTAGTATGAATAATACCACAAAATTCTAGTGTGACCATGTATATATAATAACTAGTATGCCATCTGGTATAAAACTGTCGCAAAGGCTGACTAATGAGTTAATTGGTATGACCCTGATGGGTATGGTGACTAGTATGGCATCTGGTACGATGTTGATGTACATATATAATTACTAGTTTGTCACTTGGTATGATGCTGATGCAGAGACTGATAATTGATATTTTTTGGACATCGCCGTGTGAAAAATACCCGTTGCTAATATGGAAAAATTGCAGAACTCATACTAGTTGGGATTTTTGGCAAACTAGTATTCTTCTTGTGCACAATTAGTTGGTTTTAGCGCAGGGTTGGTATTAAGTGGTTGGTTTTAACCGGTAAAATATTGATAGTCAAATAAAGGCTTAAAACTCGTCTTTACGAAATCAAGCGTTATTTAAAATAAAACGGAAATTCTGAATTCTATTATTATACCCATCTGCGGAACACAAATTCACAAAAACTAGAGCAGTGGAATTAAAAAACAATTAATTTTTTTCTTCATTTAACCTTCTAGCACAACTGCTGCGTTTATGTAATCCGATTATACAACGTAAACAAATACATTTCTTTTAATTAGAATATTTACATGCTGTTTGGCTTTTGAATAATTCAATTGCAATTAAATATTTATCGCTAGTTATTACTAATTGTGTGCGAATTGAAAAGGACAAAAAAAGCGAGCAAGCTCAAAAGCCTAATATTATTTTACTATACGGATTTTTCTTTTCGTGAATTTGAAAATAGCTAATTATAAGATTTTTAAGCATAATTGTTGCAAATTAGCACAATTCAAATATAATTTTATGTGTAAATAAAAGTTTCTATTATTTATGTATGTACACATGCCAGAAGCATATGTTTGAAAATTTATGTGGAACTAATGTATACATTTAGCTCATTTGTTTACTTGGACAAATTTTATTAATATTTGGTTTAAACGAAAGTGTTCAACCTGATTTCATTATTGAACTTAGTTTGACTATTTCTTTGAATAATTTCTATATAAAAAGCATAAGGCAGTTTTTTTTTTTTTTTTTTTTTTTGGAAAAAGGCGTGAGTAACAAGTACTCGTAAAGTTTGATGTGCACACAAACAGATGTAAGTCTGGACGCCAATTTCTTTAAGCTAGCTATAGCCCACGTAGAATTTGAAGTTAAACCGCAACAGGGGTAACTTTACCAGAAACAATTTTCGGGCTTTTAGGTAAGAGCTTCATCGGCTTCTTGTCGGACACAAACGAAACCTACAAAATTCTAGATTTCAACATGTTATTAGGTTGCTGTCGATTTGTTATTAGCTTGTTATCATCTTCTTATTGGTTTCTTAACGATTTGCTATCGAATCATCTTATAATGAGACTTTGAAGGTATGTGTTTCATAATAAACCGATGTGTCGACGTTAAGAGAACATGCTGAAAACAAATTGGGAAACCACTCCGATAAGAAGTCGAATCGATACATATTTGATAACAAGCTGCTAGCGCTCCGATAACCCATCTATAAGTTTCCGAAAACATATTGAAAACCGTTCGATAGCAAACGGATTACTCGCCGATTAATAAACGATTTAATTAAATTAATTAAATTTAATTTAATTTGAACTTGAGTAAATTTTATTTAATTTAAATTAATTTAGTTGAATTTAGTTGCATTTTATTTTATTGTATTGTATTTAATTTAATTTAAAGTTTTTTTTTATTTTATTTTATTAAATTTTTTTTTTTAATTTTTTATTTAATTTAATTTAATTTAATTTTTTTTATTTAATTTATTTTATTTCATTTTTTTTTATTTTGTTTTATTTTATTTTATTTTATTTTATTTTATTTTATTTTATTTTATTTTACTTTATAAATTTTACGCTGACGACTTAAACATTTTCAATTCCATGTCAAATTCTTCTGATGCGGAATTGATTCAGTAAGACTTGGACAATGTCGCAGTATGGTGTAGAACAAATAATCTTCCGCTGAATGTCAAGTCATCCTGTCATGTAACCTTCGCTAAATCGCGTAGCCACATTCCCACTTCGTATTCCATTGATGGTGCTCGTCTCTCAACTCTTAGAGAGATTAAGGATTTAGGGGTAGTTTTCGATTAAAAATTCTCATTTACGACTCAACTAAATACTACTATTGCTAAATCATATTCAGTCTTGGCTTTTATTCGGCGTTTTAGTTCAGATTTCACTGATCTTTATACTCTTAAATTACTGTTCACGTCACTCGTTCGTTCTAAGCTGGAATATGCTTGTTTCATTTGGTGAACGGACGCAAAGAACTTTCATTCGCTTTGCGTTGCGGTTGCTGAAATTTTCTGAACCGATTCCCTCATATGAAGCTAGATGTGCACTCATAAACCTTCAGTTACTTCAATGCAGAAGAACGATCATTTCTCTTACTTTTGTTTTTGACATTATTAGTGGTGCGATTGATGCACCATATCTACTTGAGAGCATCCGCATCAATATTCCTTACGGAACTAATCGCAGTAGAGATATCTTTTATACGGATTTTGCGAGGACCCTCTTTGCCTCTAATGCACCTTTGTTTAGGGCAATGACAGAATTTAATAGTATCTAAGTTTTTCAGCCATTGATTTCTCTTTGCAAAACCCATGTTCAAAACACTTCCAACCGATATAGTTTCATAGTGAGTTAAGTTTTTGGTATACTTGTTATCTATGTAGTCTGTAAATTTATTGTTACTAGAACGTTAATGTTTTAATCAATTCATAAATTAACCAAATCATTATAAGTCTACCATTGTTATCTAGTCTGTAAGGTTTGTAATGCCATAGACTGAACTAAATAAATAATACTTTTAATATCAGTAATATTTGTCCATGTTTGCTCTAGCTCTTTTTTCTAATAACACAGAAGTGTATAATCTCTTGCACTTGGATGGGTACTGAATTGTATATATGCTCAAACACTTAAATATATATGTATTAGGTATACCGACAAGCTCTCATTGCAGAACCTGCCTTGATGAGGTAGAAGGGGAGTCGATGAATTTTGTATTTCCAATTGTCCAGGATTGCAGACAAGATGATTCAGATTTCTGATATTACTGAATCTTTCACACTTTATTGAGTGTATATGGAAGAGCAGGCAGTTTAGCGAAAAACTAATAGTGCAGCATCTGGTCAGCGAGCATATTCACAAAACAACAAAAATTTATTTTCATGCCACTGAGCATAAATGGAAGAGGGTTCTTATGAAAGCATTTATTATGGTTGCGGTGCGTAAAGCCCGCAGTCTGGAAAACAGAACTATCACCCTTATCTCGCACCACTTTTCTTTATACGAAAATATATGATTTTCTTTAAATAAAGACATGGAGATAATGTGAATTTCAAATGATTTTTTTTTTGTCAGTCTACATCAAAATGTCTTGCTATTCTGTGTAAGAAACTTATAAATAATTAAATAAAAACACATAATAAAAAACTCAAGTGGCTATAGATGGCCATAATCAAATAAAGTGAAAGTGAGTTGTAGAAATTGAAAATAACAAGTGAAACTTAAGCATATAATGGAGTTAAAAAACAAAAATATGCCAACTTACTTCCTCCCAACACAGGAAAGAACAACAGACAAAACGGAACTTTTAGTAATTCATGCAAATGAAAAATACAAATAGCAATCAAAATGAAAATGGAAGCACAAACTTGCACACCGACAAAAATAAAAAGATTAAAAAGGTAAACTTGAACAATACCAAATTGGCTAATGGAGATGGTAAGAAAAAACAAACAAGTAAGGAAGGCTAACTTCGGGTGTAACCGATCACTATATACTCAGCTGGAGCTTTGGAGACAAAATAAGGCAAAATCACCACATAGGAAAATGAACCTAGGGTAACTCTAGATTTTGTTTGTATGACATTGGTATCAGACGAAAGGTGTTAATGAGTACTTTAAATGGGAGTGGGCCTTAGTGATATTTCGAGATATCTCCATAAAGGTGGACCAGGGGTAACTCTAGAATGTGTTTGTGCGATATGGGTATCAAATTAAAGGTATTAATGGGGGTTTTAAAAGGGAGTGGTCCTTAGTTGTATATGTGAAGGAATTTTCGATATATCGACCAAAATGTGGACCAGGGTGACCCAGAACATCATCTGTCGGGTACCGCTAATTTATTTATATATGTAATACCACGAATAGTATTCCTGCCAAGATTTAAAGGGCTTTTGATTTCGCCCTGCAGAACTTTTTCAATTTCTTCTACTTAATATGGAAGGTGTCACACCTATTTTACAAAGTTTTTTCTAAAGTTATATTTTGCGTCAATAAGCCAATCCAATTACAATGTTTCATCCGTTTTTTCATATTTGGTATAGAATTATGGCATTTTTTTCATTTTTCGTAATTTTCGGATTTTTTATACCAAGATAAAGTGAGTTCAGATAAGTGCGTGAACTAAGTTTAGTAAAGATATATCGATTTTTGCGCAAGTTATCGTGTCAACGCCGAGCGGAAAGACAGACGGTCGACTGTGTATAAAACTGGGCGTGGCTTCAACCGATTTCGCCCAATTTCATAAGGATTGGTTAATTTTTGTTCGACTTATGGCATTAAAAGTATTCTAGACAAATTAAACGAAAAAGGGCGGAGCCACGCCCATTTTGAAATTTTCTTTTATTTTTGTATTTTCTTGCACCATATCATTACTGGAGTTGAATGTTGACATAATTTACTTATATAATGTAAAGATATTCAATTTTTTGTTATAATTTGACTTAAAAAAAAAAAATTTTTTTAAGTGGGCGTGTCGTTATCCGATTTTTCTTATTTTTATTTAGCACACATACAGGGATAGGAGTAACGCTCTTGCCAAATTTCATCATGATATCTTCAACGACTGCCAAATTATGGCTTGCAAAACTTTCAAATTACCTTCTTTCAAAAGTGGGCGGTGCCACGCCCATTGTCCAAAACTTTACTAATTTTCTATTCTACGTCATAAGGTCAACCTACCTACCAAGTTTCATTGCTTTATCCGTCTTTGGTAATGAATTATCGCACTTTTTGGGTTATAGTCCGATTTCGTTCATTTTAAATAGCGATTGGAGATGAGTGCCCAGGAACCTACACACCAAATTTCATCAAGATACCTCAAAATTTACTCAAGTTATTGTGTTTACGGACAGACGGACGGACGGACATGGCTAAATAAATCTTTTTTCGCTCAGATCATTTTGATATATAGTCTATATCTATCTCGATTAGTTTATGCCGTTACGGATTACCGTTATGCGAACAAAGTTAATATACTCTGTGATCTTTGCTCAGCTGAGTATAAAAACAAGCAACAAACCAAACACCGGTTGACTGCGACACGACGTGGAGGACTTGTGACAGCCTTAAAGGTAAAGAAGCAGTTAGACAGTCAGCCAAAAGAGCAATAAAAACTTTAGTATGTAAAAAACAAAAACAAATTAGAACAAGCAAGATAATAACCACAAATTGGCAAATTACACTGGAATGTAACGTAAATTAAATCAAACACTTAAGAGGAAAAAACTTGTGCAAGGTAAGAACGAAAACAAGTACAGAGGAAAATGCGATGGCGGAAATGGAAGCATATAATGTAACAAACAACAAGCATAAAGAGCAATGAAATGACACAATAACTAGCTAAAGAATGGAGTGTGGAAAAATATAATATGAACTTATTTATGTGGATGCAGAGTAATAAATAGAAATTTAGTGGTATGGGTGTACAGTTCAAACAAAGTCACAATAAACGCTTTTTAAAGTTGCAACCAGCAAAATGCGGTTGAGTTTCGCCCCATGTTTGCATTGCGGTCGATTTTGCGTTTATGTTGCTGTAGAGATAACAATAAAAAACACAATATGCTTCCTTTGGAAAGTACCATTTTATACATATTAATTTACATATGTATACAAACTCGCCACCACATTCAAAACTTGTAAAGTTGTACTCATAAGCAGAACAGAACTTTTTTCTTATTTTAAGCCAATTTGAAATGAGAAGCGAAAATCCAATTTCACTGCAAGTAAAATATTTGCCATTTAAATTTTCTGTAAATTTGTTAAGTGTATGCAAAGTGCAAGCAGATACTTGAGAAGATTTCTTATTATATGCATACTGATATAATGTAATAATATAAGTGTATGGGTGAAGCTTTGATTATTAGCTAGTTGCTCGAATAAGATCATGGGAGCTAGTATGGGGAAACGATTCGCAGAGGACTATTGTCGATATGAAACAGATTTTAGTATCATTTAATATTTGAAGTTATGAGTATTTGGAACTTTCAATAAAAAGAAAGGGGCATAATTACCAAATATTCAGGAATTGTAAAAACACATGTTTATTTCTCAAAATATAATAAAGTAAAATTATGAAAATTATGGCGTTTCCCTTAGGTAAGTATGTGTTTAACTGGGCGGACCTCACATAGACTGAATGAGTCTGTAGTGTTACCAGAAGTTTATTTAACGACCAAACTGAAAAACCCTATCAAAAACCAGGGCATATGTTATAAAATAACTCCGTCCTCTTGGCAAATACTTAACGCTTTCTAGGACCTATGCCACTTGCTGGTTCTAGATCTGGCAGCTGTATCACTCCTGATAGCTCTAGTCTTAGCCTGGCAAGCTCAGGACACGAACACAAAACGTGCTCGCTCGTTTCCTCTTCCAACCCGCACTTCCTACATCTGCTATCACTGGACATGCCTTATTTAAAGGCATGTGATGCCAGAAGGCAGAGTATAGTCACAATTCCCGTCCTGACTTTACAGTACTCCCTTCCTTAGTCTTAGGTTGTAAGACATACGCATGATTTTTGCTACTTTAGAGCCCCGCGATTGGATCCACACCTTCCCCGCATGGTCGATCATGTAAAACTCTCGCCTTCTCTCTTTATTTCACCCAAGCTAATTGGGATATCTACGGAGCAAGCTTAGAGAAATGTGGCCTTTTTAGTTAGTTCTTCCCCTTTTTCATTCTCATCTAATCCCATATGCCCTGGGACCAATATAGATGTATGCTTCTCATCCCTACTCTCCTTCCAGGGATTGCTAACACCCTAACATAGTTCAAGATGTTGTGCTTTGCAAGATTATTGCCTTAATTGTTGATTGGTTGTCAATATAAAAGTTAACACGGCTACAGTTTAAGTTATTTGCTTCCAGTGTTTCTGCTGCTTGATACTTCAGCTTGGAAAACCCTACAGTGATCTTGCAGCTTGTAGGATTTTCGGATTAGCACAGTATACCGCAGAGGGAGGTTAGGTTAGGTTGAACTGGCCGGTCCATGAGGACCTCACATAGACTGATTGAGTCCGTAGTGTTACCAGAAGTTTGTTTTAACGACCAAACTGAAAAACCCTATCAAAAACCAGGACCTATGTTATAAAATAACTCCGTCCTCTTGACAAATACTAGAAGCTTCCTAGTACTTAAGCCACTTGCTGCTTCTAGATCTGACAGCTGTATCACTCCTCATAGCTGGAGTCTTAGCCTGGAAAGTGCAAGGCACGAGCACAGAACGTGCTCGATCGTTTCCTCCTCCAACCCGCACTTCCTACATCTGCTATCACTGACCAAGCCTAGCTTAAAGGCATGTGACGCCAGAAGGAAGTGTCCAGTCAGAATACCCGTCATGAGTCTACAGTCCTCTCTTTTTAATGATAGGAGCAACTGTGCTAGTCTATGGTTGTAAGACCTACACATAATCTTCGACACTTTACAGCCCCGCGCTTGAACCCACGCCTTTCCCGCTTGGTCGATCATGTGCATCTCTCGCCTTCGCTTAATCTCGCCCAATCTAATTGGAACACCTACAGAGCAAGCTTCAAGGGATGCGCCCTTTTTAGCTAGTTCGTCCGCTTTTTCATTCCCAACTATTCCCATATGCTCTGGGACCCAATATAGATGTATGCTTCTTCCTGTCCCGATTCTCTCCAGAGACTGCTTACACTCTAACACGCATTTAGATGCTGTGCTATGCGAGATTATTTCCTTAGTTGCTGCTTGACTGTCAATATAAAAGTTAACACGATTGCAGCTTAAGCTATTCTCTTCCAGGGTTTCTACTGCTTTGGTTACGGCTAATATTTCCGCTTGGAAAACGCTACAGTAATCAGGCAGCCTGTAGGATCTGCTTATTTCCGGATCAGCGCAGTATACCGCAGACCCAACTCCTTCCACTACTTTGAAACCATCGGTGTACACATGTATCGCCTCGTCCGCCATTTGCGCACCCTTGCGCCAACCGTCCACCTCTATTGTGGCCTTAAGATCTCCCTCGAGGCGCAGATAGGGAATCATGTAGTATGTTCGTCTTGTGATTGATGACGCTATACCACTATGGCCATATGGTCGGCGCTCAAGCTGGCCCGAAGCACCGAGCCTGGTTGCGGTCATTAACGCTTTGTTCTTTGCTACCAGGTCTACAGGTGGGATGTGCAAAATGGCATACAGTGCAGTCATCGGGGTTGTTTTCAGGGCTCCCGTAATGCTAAGCATCGATAGTCTGCATAACCCCCCTAATTTTTTTAGGTATGTTGTTTTTTGTGTGGCTTTCCACCAAACAAGAACTCCATAGTATAGAATAGGGCTTACAATCGCTGTAAAAACCCAATGAGAAAGAGAGGGCGATAGGCCCCACGCACACCCCAGCATTCTTTTACATGCGTAGAGTGCCGTTGAGGCCTTCTTGACCCTCTCCTCCACGTTGAGCTTCCATGACAGCTTACTGTCTAGGATGATTCCTTAATATTTTGTGCAAGGTTTCTCCTGTAAGGTCACCCCTCCTAACTTAGGCCTGGTCCAATTTGGGACCTTGTCCCTCTTTGTAAACAAGACCATATCCTCTTTCTCCGCATTGACTTTCAACCCGACATTAGATGCCCAGGTATGAATATCGCGAAGCGCCCGATCCATTAAAGAACTAATCGCTGGAAGGCACTTTCCATTTATGACCATTTCAACGTCATCTGCGTAAGCCGTAAGTTTTACGGGTCCCTCATCGAATTGCCTGAGCAGATGGTTGATGACCACCGTCCACAGCAGAGGTGATAGCACCCCTCCCTGCGGCGAGCCCCTGTCCACTGATTTCGTGGCCTCGTACAATCCCCATTGTGATGTAATCTTTCTGCAATTTAACATGCAGCCGATCCATCTGATTAAGCCAGGATGTACTTTAATGTAATTAAGACCATCCATAATCGCCCATTTTGCAACATTATTGAAAGCCCCGGCAATGTCCAAGAAGACTCCTAGAGCATACTCCTTATATTCCAGGGATTTCTCTATGCTTATTACCACCATATGCAGTGCGGTGTCTACCGACTTGCCTTTGGTGTACGCATGCTGTGTTGTGGAGAGCAGCTTTTCATCCACGTTGGACTTTATGTACACATCTATCAGCCTCTCAAAGGTTTTGAGCAGAAATGATGTTAAGCTAATGGGTCTATAGTCTTTGGAATACATGTGACCGATCTTCCCCGCCTTTGGTAGAAAAGCTGCACGAGCAGTTCTTCAAGGGTGCGGTACATGATTCAGTCGTATGCACCCATCGAATATTATTTTAAGCCATTCCACGACCGCCCTACTTGAGACTTGTAGCATGGCCGGGAATATACCATCTGGGCCCGGCGATTTAAACTTAGAAAACGTCTTCACTGCCCACTCGATCTTTGTATCGGTCACCAAGCCCGGCACTACTAGCTCCGTGATCGAAGTGTGAGTGATGTCTGCTGGCTCCTCTAAACCGTCTCCCGATGGGAAATGTGTATCGAGAAGCACCTCAAGGGATTCCTCACTATTACGTGACCATTCCCCGTTCTCTCTCTTTATTAGTCCCTGGACTATGTTTCCCTTTGCTAGGACTTTTTTCAACCGTGCTGTTTCGCTGGAGCACTCTATGTCCGTACAGAAACTTTTCCATGAGTTTCTCTTCGCCCTAGTAATTTCACGCTTGTAGATCCTCAGTAGATCCCTGTACTCGTTCCGACACGCTTCGCTTTCCGCGGTCTTTGCGAGCTTAAACATTTCTTTTACCTGTCTTCTTAGAAGACTCAGCTCATTGCTCCACCATGGCGACTTTGCTTTTCCTCTGAATCTTCTTAGAGGGCAAGCTTTGTTATACGCAGTCATAAGCGTCCTTGTTATGAATTCATTCGACTCCTCCAGTTCCTCTACATTAGCAACCTCTTTGGGTTGTCCCAGTTTTGTTTCTACATGTTTCTGGAATTTAGTCCAGTTCGTTGACCTAGGGTTTCTAAAGGTTCCTCCCTTCTCTACCCTCTTTAGGGGGATGTTGAAGCTGATATACGGAGGGATAATTAATTAAAATTATAAATGTGGTGCTAAAATTTAAACTAAGCAGTTAGTTTACCTAGCACTTACCTATCAACGTTTCCCTCACTTTCGCGTTATGTGCTCCTGCTCCTGTTGCTGGGGACAATATTTAAGCATCAAATAATACATGCTATATAAAAAGCAAAAAAAAACACTGCAAAAATAAAACAAACAAAAAATTCTGGGCAATTCAGCACAATATCATATACATACATTTTATTATGATATGACTATCAATAAACCTAATTTTATGAGAACAATAGAGAAGATTCGTACACAGAAATAAAAATACATTATGTAACAGCCACGAAATGATAATGAAAATGTCCTGAGTTCGTCTCGAGAAAAATCCTTATAGGACTCCGAATAAGGGCAAACGACTCCGAATAAATGCCAACGATTCAAATCGTCGATCAAAAACATATCTCAAAATGATGCCAAAATAGTTCCGGAAGTATCCTAAAATGCTTTTGAAATATTCCCGAATACAATTTCGAAATAGTTTGGAAATGATCCAAAAATATATAAGGATTCATGCCAAAGTGATCACCAAAGCATTAGTAAATTATTCCGAAATAAATGGTCCGAAATTTTCTCGAAAATATTCAAAATATGATCCTGAAATTGTCAAAAAAAAAATTGTCTTTAAATGATGCCCAAAAGAATTCCAAAATAGGAATGATTCCGGAAATAAAACTGAAATTATCCTGAAATTTCCCGCAATTTATCTTGAAACGAAACACAGTATGGCCTCAAAATTATCCCAAAACAGTCGTGTAGTCTAAAAAAAATTCCAAAACGATACACAAACAGTCCCGAAAGGATCCTCAAAATAGGACCAAAAGCGTTACTCCGTAGTCCCGAAATTAATTTTCAATCCATTAAAAATGGCTCCGAAACCAATCACAGTATATCGCCTATATTATTCGGGAAGGTCACGAATATCATCGTGCAAACGCCAAAACAAGGCCAATTTTGAATGTTTTCCGAAATGATATCAAATTAGCTCTGAAATAATCCAGAACAGGTCCCAACGTGATCCGTGAATAGTTCCGGAACGAAGCCGTCATTATCCCGAAAATGATACATAATTGATCCCAAATATGTCACATAATGGTCTTTATTAGGCATCAGTAATTAGCTTATGGTATTTTTATGTGAGTAAATTTTGTAGTCGACTTTTTGACGTTCAACCACGAATATTAATTTTGGTGTAGGTTTTGATGTTCGTTGGTTTACGAAAGAACACGATTCCTACGTTTATGTAGTTCTCATAAATTTTTCTTTATTTAGTCACACTATTAGATGTTGCTATTGTTCTAGATGTAGCGACCATCGGATACTCCCCGAAGGTTTTGGGGAGTGTTATCGATGTGGATAGTCCTTTGCCGGATGCAGATCAGGTACGTTCCGGTAACAAGCACTATTAAGGTGCTAGCCGGACCATCTCGAGATCGATTTAATATGACCACATGAAACCTTCTAGGCCATCCCGCCCTCCAGCTCCCTAGATTCAAGATGAAATCGGGGTCTCCTAAGCATCGGCTGCTAAAGAAACAGGCTTCGCCACGCATACAAAAGTGAGGTTGGGTTGGATCCTGGTTTATTAAAATATCTTATTAATATTATAAATGCGAAAATTTGGATGTTTAGAAGTTTGGATGTGTGGACGTTTGGATATTTGGATGTTTGGATATCCAGAAGTTTGTCTTTGAGACTCAATCACGCAAGAACGGCTGGACGGATTCAGATGAAATTTGGCACAGGTATAGCCAATAGTCTAGAACGATCTACTAGCTATATGTTTTTGAAAAGTGGGGAGGCCCACGCCCCCTAGGAATACTTATAATTTAATTATATTTCTTCGTCTTTGTGCGTGAATCGCGCCAGAACGGCTACACATATTTTGGGACACAGACAATAATCTACTGGGTAAAAACGATCAGTGATGCTTAAGCAGTGAACGCCTTCTCCTCCCGCCATCCTCCTCCTTCCATTGTTTTTATTAACATGCTTTAATTAGTTTTACCTATATGTTTGTTTATAACTCTTCATTCGGTTCAACGCGCCTGCTGCCTTATTAAAATGCTTTTATAATTAGCTTCACCTTATTTGTAATCCCGTCAGGGTCATTGGGGGACTTTTTCGGGATCCCGTCAGAGTCATTTAGGAAATTTTCAGGACTATTTCGGGATCATTTGGGGACCTTTCCGGCATCATTTCTGGATGATTTTAAGGGTCAGGGTCAGGGTTCATTCGATATATTTGTCAATGTTTATCATTGTCGATATTTTGACTTCATTCTGAAGTCATCTCATGTCCACTGGGTCGACCAGCTGCCATCTATAATTCCTCAAATTTTTAATACATATTTACGGCATTGAAAGTTTTTTTGAAAACATATGCTGAATCCAGCCACTGAGGCATGTCAGACGGTGTAGTTCTTGCATAAAATATCTTTAAAATTTCACAAGTTCTTATTATTCAAAATCTTTCAGGCATAGTAGTAAGTGCTTATTAAAAAACTCAAAGCCCAAAATACCAATAAATCACAGCTAATCAAATTTTCGCAGGCATGCAGCATGCTTTGAAACTCACATATATTTGTAAGTAAACATATCCCTCGCTTCTTTACACATAACTTAACCCACTGGATATCTACTAGTTGCAATATTTGGATCCCACTTACGTTGTCATGCCGAAATAGCATGTGCATATGGTTGTAAGTATGTGTATAAAAAAACCATGAAATAAACAAACTCAAAATGGCTCATAATAATATGTACACACTCATATGTGCAATAATGATCTTGCATACAAACACGTCATAAGCACTTTAGCACATCAAAATATACTTTTAATATAATTCTTTCTTGAATGTTGATAGTCTGTTGCAGTCTGTGTCGTGCTGTACGTGTTTGCTGCATATTTTACAAAAATTGATTGAGCAGCGGTGGCAAAAAGAAAACAAAATAGAAATTACTAAAAAATATACAAAAATTGCGCACGTACGTACTAAAGCTGGATAATGGCGCGGTTTCTTGAGTGTTTATATAGTTTTTGATAAAAAAAAAAATTTCATCAGTTACTCCTCACCTACAACTGGCATAAGCAAAATAGGCACTATGTCGCAGCTTTCCTTACTGCATGGTTCATTCGTAATTTGTTCAAAGCTTATTTTGACAGAAAACGCACCTTTCACAGCTGCAATATTATCTCGAAGTATACGGAAGTTATATACCAATATCGTCATAAATTCATTATTTTTCTAATAATTTTCTCTTCTGTGTTTCTTTGTAATTGTTTGTTTCCGTCGTTGTCTTGAATTTTCTGCGATATTTCAAAAACTTCATTTTACCTTAGTTCAGAAAAAGTTTCAGAGTATATCATATTATTCCAATTGATGTCGGATGGGCTTGCTAAAATTTTGTCGTCGTAAGAGACTCAAAGTTTACCTAAGGATTGGCTTTTGACTTCGCCAGCTATTCGCCCAAACATCTCCATCACTGACAAATTTTATTTTAGAATTGTCATGGGCCCAGTAAATTTCTTCAAACCTGCATTCATCTCCCAAGAACTCACGAGGAAAGCACGTTAAAGAATGTACTAAAATTAGCTAAATATTCACAAAAATTTTAATAGCCAAAGATTTCCCCAGATTTTTTTTTTTTTTTTTTTTAATAATAATAACTATAACTTTCGCTATATACCTTTGAGGAGATTTTAGCCGAGCTCCTCCAAAAAGTTTCCTTCTTTCTTCATCCTTCATTTCATTTCACTCCAATTTTATAACACTCTGCTTTTATAGACCTCAGTTGGTTTTTTTTCTTTTTCGTGATTACTTTCTGGTTAATAGACTGAGAATAATAGTTATTAAATTAATAAATATTAAAAAGATAAAAATACTTAATATATTCACAGAGTGCGACCATCTTCTTCCTAGTATACCCCTAGACATCACCTAAGGCAAACAGTGGCAAAAACTAGGGCAAGCAGGGACAGCTAGTCTGAGCCAAACTTCTAAAACGAAAACGATACCAATGAATGACCCATACCTGCTCCCAGATTTCGACTCCACGAGTTCAGATAAGAGTTTTTTGGCATCCTTGATATGTGGCAAGTAGACATGTACATCACCACCAGGGCTTACAAATAAACACTGTAAGGAGTCTGTTTAGATAGAAGAACAAGCAGACATAAAGCATACATTTAAAAGCAATAAGGGCAACCCCCGCTTAATTCATACAAAACTCCTTATGCTTTAGGTAAATGCATGAAGATGTCAGGTGTTCGGGTTAAGACACTCTCCGAGCATTAGAATACAAAAACTAAAAAGCCGCTATTATCAATAGCAGAAGCGAAAATGAAACGAACATCGAATACATGTTAGCAAGGCCCAGTAGGTCTAGGGTACTAGAAAGTACTAAAAAAGATAAAACCCATTAAACACTTTTCCTTACACAGAAATTCTAGTAGAATAGTGTATAATAGTGGAGAACAGACTGGTCCACTTGAAGAACCACAGACGTGGTCACACCAGATTTCCAACTTATATGGCAGATGGTATCCCAGCGGAAGTTCGACATCAATATTAGAACGTCTCTTAAAACTATATATTTCAGCCGCTATAGAACAACAAATCTTTAGGCAGGGGTGACATAAGATCAAGCCCCATAATATCAATTGACCTTATGAGCACCTTAAATAACTATAAATTCCAATGAAGTAATGACCTTATAAAGTGGTCACAATATCGAATTTCAACGATATTGGCATTATAGCCATCCTGCAGTTCCAAAATAGTCATGAAGTTACTTTGTCAAGTGACTATAATGTCAATTATTTTTTTCGCATTTCCACACATTAAAATGTTAACAACTGTTGAATTACAGTTACTTTATTGTTTTCGCTATATATATATTTTTTCTCAAGGTTTCGGATATGGCGCACCTTTTCCTATATTTTGACTTCATTCTAAAGAAAAATCGGATAAAACACTGGCTCAATGAGGTCCTATCTCAGATAAGAAGAAATTATTCCACTTAAAGTTTAGAGAAAACTTCCTCTACGGAGTGGAATATCATTCGCAGGTTTAATGTGGTCATATTAATCGTTCCCGAGATTCTCGGGCTACTACCCGAATGGTGCTTTGTTACCGGAACATGCCGGATCTGTACCCGGCAAAGAACCACCAACATCGATAACACTCCCCAAACCTTCTTTATCGTTAATACAACAGCAAAAAGAAACATGAGGTGGGCAGAAAGTTTTTGCTGTTTTAGACCTAAGAAACGCTGTTGTGTGATGTACCCTACGCAGGCAATTTCGATTTTTAAAGGGGTATATCTTTTTGTTTCGTAAATCTTTCAAAAAACGGCGCCAATTTACCATATAGGTCTGTTAGCTGAAGCTCTCTAGCGAAGTGATTATGAAATAAAATATATTTTACACAAAAACTTCATATGCTAGGGTAAAGGGCCTGCACAGGCCACCACTGCAATTTGGTGTAGTCATGTACCGTACTTTTCGACAGTTTTACTAGATTTAGGAAAAACAGCACGAGAACAGGCGCCAGATATCTGCAGTTATGTTAGAATTGAATTTGGTTGCAAATTGCGTTGTGTATTATTGATTTCGCTTTTTGCAATCATTTTTGTTTGAGAGGAGACAGGTTAGTATTTATTTACAATTGTAATAGTGATCTGTATTATTCATAAAGAGTTTCCTCTTATGTTGTGCCGGAACAGAAATATCAATTTTAGACGAGGTAGGTAGGGCTTTATTAGCTATCTGTAGAAGTAGTAATCATCTTTCAAGTGAGCAAGTGCGTCATCATGAGGAACTGCTGAGCAAATTTACTGCAGCGGAGGATGAGATATGTATTATGTCACCGACGACGATGATGATGAGGACTATGTTCCTGTTGATGACGGAGAAGTGTCTGATATTGAGAATGAACTTGAGGTCAAAGAAAAATTGCCTAAAACCGAAGACATTTATGACGTTGGATGGGATGAAGTAATCGCAAAAGAGCCTAGTGTCTCAAATCTTGCCAGTGGAGTGAACCGATTACTAGGTGAAAAAGAGCAATATAACGAGTGCAAGATTGACAATATGTTTTGGAAAAAGGAACCGCCAGAACCTAGAGCACGCCATTGGAACCGGTTTACCAGCACTCGCACCAGACCACTGGGACTTGCTCATAGATTTCTGCCGATTGCAGTGTCTATTTTTCGTGAAATTAATGTGACCTGAAATAGTGAATATAATTGTCCGCCAGACGAATTGGAAAGCAGTAGAAGTGATCAAGGCCTGGAATAAGGCTAATCCAACATGTAAGCCAAAAGAGTGTAAGCACACTGACGAAATGGAAATGTATGCTTGGTTTGGATTGCTATTATTTTCCGGTGTGCTCTACGTTAGATTGATTCAAAATGTTGCTTCGGTTTGTTCGTTTTGATGGAACTAACACTCGTACTGACCGTATGCTGTTGAGTAAATCTGCACCAATTGACGACATTTTGACTATGATGAATCACAATCTTCAAGAAGCATATACCCCTAACACAGCGATATCAGTAGATGAGCAGCTATTTCCTTACCGTGGGCGAACTAGGTTTACGCAGTATATTCCGTCTAAGCCGGCAAAGTACGGAATAAAAATTTGGTGGTTCTGCGATTCTTCAACAAACTTCTGTTTTTTTTTTTTTTTTATTACTATTACACTTATATTGATTACAGATATATATTTCACACCACCCTATAAACAAAGCACGTTTTCTCATAGGTGACCTGGTCAGGCCATTTTAAACAACGAAAGGATATACAACTTTCACACAACGGACGGTTAACTTACAGGCTCAATTCGTAGTTCTTCTCCAAATGCTCGCCATGGAACCAATAACAACATAATGCTATCGCCTCAGAAATGTGGCAACATATTAACAACTTTTCATTTGTGTAAATTTGACTGTTAGCACATTTACGCGACAGTCCGCTGCGTTACCCAGCGATAATGCACACAAAGCGTCACGAAGGATCGGAAGCAGATACCATGGCGTATGAGTAACTATTTTGGTAATGTCTATACGAGGAAAAATTTGCAATAAAATGAAATATGAGTTACACACACATACACATTCTTATATGCAATATGTTATACATACTTCAGTGAATCTGTTTGTAATGCAAGCGCTTTGAAATTACTGTACACACTTGCATCTGCATGCACATATCAGCGTTTGATTTGCCAGCTCAACTTCCCAGCCTGCACCAGTGGCACGTAGTAAAACGAGTTTGAGTTGTGTTTTTTTTTTTTGTTATTTATACTGAACTATTTGTAAATTGTGTGAAAGAGAAAAACAAAGCTTAGCAGAATGATGCAGCGGCGAACACGTTTTCTATCGATGTAATCACCGCATAAGCTATCGAGTTAGCTGGATTTCCTCAAATAACTATGCTGCACACATGCAGTTTTTAGCCGAAAGCATTACGACACAAAAGAAAATTCAGCAAAAAAAATAAACAGCAGAAAATAAAATTTCTTTAAAAGAAAAACGCTTTTAGAATATTATAAATTTTTTTTTTCGTGGACGTATTCTTTGAAAATTTGATATCGATACAATCTTTATTTTAAAACATACATACATACACATATGAGTATTTTATATTTTTCCTATTGAAGCCGGTTTGCGAGAGAGCAAGTATTTTTAAATTGGTTCTGCAATTAAAATCGAAGACTAAACATAGGATTCTGTGAAGAAAAAACTGTCAGTACCGGTGCAGAAAGTACTGCAAATTTATAATTCCCTGTAATTTTTTTTTGTAATGCCATAGTAGGCTTTGAATGAAATATTTCTGAATTGCTATTTCATAACATTTTTTAAAATATTTTAGCTTTAGAAGTCAAGCCCTCAACAACTAAGTGAGTAAGAAGGAAGACCTACGTAAAAAATTTTGTAAATTTTAACGAATAATCCCAATGTCATTTGCAAAACGTTGACAAAACTCACAGGATTATCTCATGACACTGCCCCAAGAACGGTTTTGCACTTTCAGAAAGGCTTATTGTAGGACAAGCCAAGAAGTTGACGCCCAAAGCGACAGGCAGACGCCTAGTTGAAGAATAGTGCTCTAACCCACATTAGATATAACCGATCCATGTCAACAAGAGATGTTGCCAAAATAGCCAAAACCACACTTGTGCAAGTCAAACAAAGAGAAATTTATTAAACCATACAAAAAGAAAATAGCTCCAAAATGAAGTGAAAAACAGACATTACACGTAATCTCTATGAGACTAAATTGGCAAACAAAAATTGTTGTTGAAACAAACTTAAGAAAATTGTGAGGTACATTCATATTCAGAAAAACCTCCTCAATAGAAGAGTTTGGCTGGAAGGTCTAGTTTGGCAAGGTATTTGTTTATGTGGGCATAAATCCGCGCCGCTCTCTACAACGCACACTGGTCGGTTTTATATGGAGTTGGTGGCCAACAATACTTCCAGCAGAGATATCAACGTGAAACTTTGGTCACGGCTTTACAAATATGTGAGAATAATTTTTTCATAAAATTGGTGCGGGCGGTACCTTCATACCTATCCACAACCACTCACTTTCAGCGCATGCATACAAACAAGTAAGGAAGGTTAAGTTCGGGTGTAACCGAACATTACATACTCAGTTGAGAGCTATGGTGACAGCATAAGGGAAAATAACCATGTAGGAAAATGAACCGAGGGAAACCCTGGAATGTGTTGTATGACATGTGTATCAAATGAAAGGCATTAAAGAGTATTTTATGAAGGAGTGGGCCATAGTTCTATAGGTGGACGCCATTTAGGGATATAGACATAAAGGTGGATCAGGGTTGACTCTAGAATGCGTTTGTACGATATGGGTATCAAATGAAAGGTGTTAATGAGTATTTTAAAAGCCAGTAATCCCTAGTTCCATAGGTGGACGCCGTTTCGAGATATCGCCATAAAGGTGGGCCAGGGGTAACTCTAGAATTCGTTTGTGAAATATGGGTATCAAACGAAAGGAGTTAATGAGTATTTTAAAAGGGAGTGGGCCTTAGTTCTATAGGTGGACGCCTTTTCGAGGTATCGCAATAAAGGTGGACCAGTGGTGACTCTAGACTTTGTTTGCACGATATGGGTATCAAATGAAAGGTGTTAATGCGTATTTTTAGAAGGGAGTGTGCCTTAGTTCTACAGGTGGACGCCTTTTCGAGATATCGCCATAAAGGTGGACCAGGGGTGACTCTAGAATGAGTTTGTACGATATGGGTATCAAATTAAAGGTATTAGTGAGAGTTTTAAAAGGGAGTGGTGGTAGTTGTATATGTGAAGGCGTTTTCCAGATATCGACCAAAATGTGGACCAGGATGACCCAGAACATCATCTGCTGGATACCGCTAATTTATTTATATATGCAATACCTGCCAAGATTTTAAGTGTTTTTTATTTCGCCCTGCAGAACTTTTCATTTTCTTCTACTTAATATGGTAGGTGTCACAACCATTTTATAAAGTTTTTTCTAAAGTTATATTTCGCGTCAATAAAACAATCCAATTACCTTACCATTTTTCATCCCTTTTTTCGTATTTGGTATAGAATTATGGCATTTTGTTCATTTTTCGTAATTTTCCATATCGAAAAAGTGGGCGTGGTCATAGTCGGATTTCGTTCATTTTTCATACCAAGATAAAGTGGGTTCAAGTAAGCACGTGAACTAAGTTCATTAAAGATATGTCGATTTTTGCTCAAGTTATCGTGTTAACGGCCATGCGGAAGGACAGACGGACGACTGTGTATAAAAACTGGGCGTGGCATCAACCGATTTTGCCCATTTTCACAGAAAACAGTTCACGTCATAAAATCTATGCCCCTACCAAATTTCAAAAGGATTGGTTAATTTTTGTTCGACTTATGGCGTTAAAAGTATCCTAGACAAACTAAATGAAAAAGGGCGGAGCCAAGCCCATTTTGAAATTTTCTTTTATTTTTGTATTTTGTTGCACCATATCATTACTGGAGTTGAATGTTGACATAATTTACTTATATACTGTAAAGATATTAAATTTTTTGTTAAAATTTGACTTTATAAAAAATTTTTTTTAAAAGTGGGCGTGGTCCTTCTCCGATTTTGCTAATTTTTATTAAGCGTATATATAGTAATAGGAGTAACGTTCCTGCCAAATTTCATAATGATATCTTCAACTACTGCCAAATCACAGCTTGCAAAATTTTAAATTACCTTCTTTTAAAAGTGGGCGGTGCCACGCCCATTGTCCAAAATTTTACTAATTTTCTATTCTGCGTCTTAAGTTCAACTCATCTACCAAGTTTCGTCGTTGTGTCGGTCTTTTGTAATGAATTATCGCACTTTTTCGGTTTTTCGAAATTTTCGATATCGAAAAAGTGGGCGTGGTTATAGTCCGATATCGTTCATTTTAAATAGCGATCTGAGATGAGTACTCAGGAACCTACATACTAAATTTCATCAAGATACCTCAAAATTTACTCAAGTTATCGTGTTAACGGACGGACGGACGGACGGACATGGCTCAATCAAATTTTTTTTCGATCCTGATTATTTTGATATATGGAAGTCTATATCTATCTCGATTCCTTTATATATGTACAACCAACCGTTATCCAATCAAACTTAATATACTCTGTGAGCTCTGCTCAACTGAGTATAAAAATAAGTAGATGTGTGAGGAAAAGTGGTAAGATATGTCTATAGCAAATACAATGTTTAATAGGATTAAACAAAAAAAATTTAAATTATTTAAAGATCTTGCATACATAACAATAACAAAACAACAAACACACACAAAAGCTTATATTATATGCATATCGTCGACTCGATAAAATAATGTCGTATGTTACATGTGAGTACATATAACATACGACAATAATTTATCAGGGTGCGCTTTCAGAAAACTGTCGCAAAACATAGTTAGTGGCAGAAAGTGACAGCTGATATTAACACTTTAGAATCTTGACACTTTGACTAATAATATGATGGAAGTCCAAACGTGAGGATCAGTGAGGAATCCAACTAAAACTTTAGCCGACATTGAAATATTTGTGCAAATAAACACTAATAAAGGCACTGGTGAAATTTTAAATAACAAAAAAAACACAACAGAATGAAGTAAATACCTTTGACTTCAATATTCATTTCTATATATTTGAATACAATGATATTTTATGTATTTTGCAATAGCTCAAACTTGCACTTTATTTTTAACTTGCTCACACTGCAAAAACCAACTAATACCATAACCTCACTTTTGAAGCTATTCTTAAAGAGTAGAGTTCGAATACAACAAAAGAAATATACCTTTTAAAAGGCTGTTCTAATAAGAGATACTAACGACACATTTGATGACAAACTTCTAACTTTGATTTTTCTATTTTTGGCCTATGGAACTGTCCACTGTGCAACGGAACAATTAACGAACAAATTTACGTGAAAGTGTGTCTTCAAAAACGGTTTCTGCCATTCATACGTCGCTATAACGATTAGTCTATATTTTGTTCGGACTTGGCTTTTGCTTTTTCTCAAGGCTATTTCGAAAAAGTTTTAGCAGTGTTACAGAATTACTTCTGGATTATAATCGCAATTATTTTGAGACTATTTCGAAATAATTTTCGAATAACTTCGGAATGTTTTCGAAATAATTTTAGATATCATTTCGGGACAAATTCTGAATTATTTCGATACTAATTTGAAACTATTTTAGTAAAGTTACAAGACCACTTGATGTGATCTTTCTAGTGTACTGAAATAAGTTCCAAAAAGTCTGAAAATGATAGAGAGGTTCTCGAGGTCTCGAAATAATTCCTAAAATTACTTCAAAGTGATCCTTGATCCCCAAATTTAAACGACCATATAATTCAGCCAGATGGACCTTCGGGCCCAAAGTACGGAAAGGAAGGGGAAGGTTAGTGACGTTCAGATTAATGGTCGATCAACGGAAGTTATCCGAACTGTACATCCAAGTGAAGCATATCCCATAAATACCTCAGTATGGAACGAGTTGCTAACCCGCGATACAGTAATTACCCACAAGATCTGCGCGTTTAGCTCGGAATCCGAAAACCCGTCAGAAATGTCTTCTTCTTTGGGACTTATGCCAGGTAACCCCAAATTCACGAGATAACAGAAGTCATAACTGCATCGGGTGTAATATTCTCATTAACGCCAAGGTGTAATCATTATGATTACTAACGCGTTGGCATCAGGAGAATACAGATGAGCGCAACGACCTATCCACACCTTTTCCAACTATGTTTGAGAAATGGAATGTGATTGAGAAGTCGACAAATTAAATTGCAACTATGTCACGTTAGGTGGATTCAAGTTTTTCCTAACATAATGTACATTGAAATATTCGAAACGCTTTTGAGTGACAAGAGCGCAAAGTCAAGAAGTATCCTCAATATGCCAGGTAGCCAGCCAATCTTGCTAGAGTTGTATTGAAGTTTGCGGTAGAGAATGTTGTAGTGGCCTTAATATGTCAGATAGCGAGGCAAGGATAACTCCCTTCGTAGGCATTATCTGCCACAAAATTCCTTTGCGTGGATTTCCGCCTGATAAATCATCATTACAAAATTTATGAATAATCTATAAACTTTGTTTTTATAGCACATTTATAAATAACAAATCGATAATTTGTTTCCACCTCGTTGATAGCATCTATAACAAGCCTTTGCTTTAATTTCCTTTCGTTGCTTTGCGTTGTTCGGCTGTATGTTCATATCAACTCTAGAACTTATATTGTTCCCACATTATGCTAAAATCTAGCGACTATACTTACGCCTATATTCTGTATGCGCCCTTTCTGGATTTCTTCATCATCAAAAAAATTGCGAAAATGCATTCATATATATTAAATAAAACAAGTAAAGGTGTCTAAGTTCGGATGTAACCGAACATTATTTCAGATAAATTACTTTTCTGCATAACACGTCGCACCGCCCGTTTAAAAGAAAAATTTCTCCCCATTTCCTCTTACAGTAAAACTTGATAAGTGAAATATCATTGATTCAAAACTATTTTTTGCTAAGTTATAGCTTGTTATTCTAGTCGACGACCCTCTTAAACTTGTTTTATATCTAAATTTCCGTGGTCTTTAACCGATCCCATCCATTTTTACAATAAATATTTTCTACTATAGGGAAAATTTGTGTACCCAATTTTATTAGGTTCCATTAATTTTTCTTCGAGTTATAAGGGGGTGGGGTCAAGTCCATTTCTTTAAGTTTGAAGTTTTTCCTATTTTTTTTATAAATCCACTTGGCAAACGAAATACCATTAATATAAAGCTTTTTTTTGCAAAGCTTATTTTTAAAAGCTTATTTTATTCGTCCACGACCCTTTTAAATATATTTTATATAAAAGTGGGCGTGGTCCTTAACCGACTTCGTTAATTTTACTTCAAATCATTCCTTATAGTAAAGGCAACCTCTCTGACGAAATTTGTTACGATACGTTTAACGATTTTTGATTTATGATTAATAATATTTGTGAAATTGATTTTATCAAAAGTGGGCGGTGCTACGCCTATTTTAAGAAAACTTTTTAAAATTTTTATCAAGAGTCAAATTTCAACATTCTAGGTGTATTATTTACTAAATAATCAGGTTTTTTGTGCTTTCCAAAATGTTATATATGTGGGATTGACAGACGGACGTAGGACAACTAGAAGCGGCCATACCTTTTAATTATACACTGCACTAATTACATCCCTGCAATAGTTAGACCGGCAACCCGAACTAGACGAAGAGAGCCTAACACAAGTTAGTTAAAAGAGACGAACGACAATCAAGTTTGAAGTGCGGTACTGACAACACGTATATAAAAGTATATGTAAATGTAATAAACGCTAATATACACGTTCTAGCAATTAACCGAGTTTTAATTGGAACCCTAGACAAAGAAATCCCACATATATATAAAAAGTGGGCGTGGTTATCATCCGATTTCGCCCATTTCCAATACCAATCTATTCTGGTTCCAGATAAGCTCTTTTACCGAATTTGGTGAAGATATCTCAATATTTACTCAAGTTATCGTGTTAACGGACAGAAGGACGGAAGGACGGGCGGACGGACGGACGGACATGGCTCAATCAAATTTTTTTTCGACACTGGTGATTTTGATATATTAAAGTCTATATATATCTCGATTCCTTTATACCTGTACAACCAACCGTTATCCAATCAAAGTTAATATGCTGTGTGCAAAGCACGCTGAGTATAAACGGACTTTAATTTTTCGACCCTATATAATGTGCATGCATGCTTTAAGTCATACTAACTTTTGTGTCAAAGAATCTTACTAGGACATGAGTTGTTCTAAAATTAATTTATGTAGTAAATATTAAATAAAATTATGGCTTAATTGTAGTGTGAACAGATACCAAATCAAAATGAAAAATTTATAAGTTAATAGTCAAGTATATAAAATAATATGGTCAAGTGCATTGATGTAAACGATGTACATATATATAAAATCATTTAGATGCTAACTATTATGCTGGCATTAAATTGACGTATCGGTCAGAGTAATGCAATTTGATATGAGAGTATAAAGTTTAGTTAACCTAGAGCTATTATTGTCTTAGAATCATCCATACACATTGTATATATAAATATTTAACTGTATATTCACATATCCAATTGCTTCATAATCACCACCATTGACAAACGGACGTTTAGATATAACGATAAATTAATGATTTTGATGATGCCAGCATAGGCATAAGTTAAACGTGTCAAAAGTGTGAAATGCACAAAGATAGCAGATAACACCAAAATGCAACAATCAACAGGCAAACGGCAGTCAGCTAACAGGCAGCTATTTGGATGAACAAAAGTGTTGCATGTCAGCATAAATGCCACTCATTCAGCCTAAATTACTGTAACTCGTACAATTGCTTTGCAATCGATATTGATTGTAAATGCGATTAGAATTGCAGTTGAACTGTTGGAGGTCATACAAATACATACCAACGCACACATACATACACATATAGGAGCGCCTACTTAAGTGTCAATCAAATCAATGTCGGGTATCTTGAATGTGCATACGTAGGCATCTAGTGGTGTTGATTTGGCCTGCCAATTTTGTTAATTTGTCTGCCATATGATGTGTCAATAAACGAATTGTTGCTGCAGATGCATTTCTATATGTGGAGTTATAGTTTGATAGTTTGGGTAACAAAAAATTAGCAACAAAAGCTTAACATCACATGTTCAAAATATGATCGAGGGAGAGTTCTCCCCCAAAATCCATCGTATGTATCTCTTAAAATATGTGACCTGATACCAATTCACCAATTAAAAAAATTTGTTTTTCATATGTTCTTTCTCAAAACAAACTTAAGTTTATTTTGAAAATTTTCTTAATTATTATAAAAAATCTTTAAATAAATTTGATGAAAAACTTGTATTGCCTATTGCAAAACCTCCTCAAATTTTAGCGTTCTAAGAAAGTTGTTTTGAGTGTTTATTTTATATTTTGCACATTACCAGCCATGAAGAACAATGAAAAAGCCTGTAGTAACATTTCTTGTGAAGATTGGGTGAAATATTATCATCTTCACTGGGTGCTTCATCGCTGCTTCCGTTTAAAAGGGCAGCACTCACTGAACATCGAATACCAGGTGACGCTTTTCGTTCTGACAGAACTGGGCTCGAAACCCTGCGTCTTTCTAATCTCTGTAGAAGTAAGGTCGTTCTAGTGCCGTATTTTCAGATCGGTCGACAGCGATGTAGCTTTATGGATTTTGAACAAGATAGCAGCTGGCGCTGCTATACTCTACATGACTACATTATTTTTATGAAGAATTAGCAAACCCGGCATATGTTGTTGTGCTCTAACTTTGGTCTAGCTGGATAAATTTTAAGAAGCTTTTTACTCTTACTTTCCGCCCTCTCTCTCCCCCTTTTCATTATCCTTTAATTCACTCCTCCCTCTGCATTTTTTTCTGCTTCTTTCTCTCCCTCTCTATCTTTTCCCTCACTTCTTTTACGCTCCATCTATTCCTATTTCTCTATCTTCATCTAACTCTCTCATTCTTTTGCTCCTTCCCTCTTTTCTCTTCTCTCTAGTACAGTTACAGTCCCGGCCAAAGTCCAAGTCCCTGTTCAAGCCCCAGCCCCAGTCCCAGTCTACGTCGCAGTTCCGGTAACAGTTCTAGTTCCAGTCTCAGTCCCACTCCCAGTCGGTTACTGGTCCATTTCCCGGAAATAATAGTCTCGTAAATACTAATCTTGGCAAGGAGCTACATATATATCTAATTTCAGCCGAATCGATCTATGAATTAAATTTGTTCGAATAATTCGCTCCCCGGTCCTTTTCCCGGAAATAAAACTGCCGTTAATACTAATCTAGGCAAAGTGCTGTCTTTTTACCAAATTTCAGGCAAATCGAACGAAGAATAGAATTTGTTCGAATAGATCGATCCCTGCTCCACTTTACGGAAAGAATTTTTCTCTTCGTAAGAACCATCCCCGTACTTCAAGCAAGAGTCTAATAAATAATTAGCGCAATCGGTCCAACCGTTCTTGAGTTTTGCTTTTGGCAACACATTTAACGATTCATTTTTAACACGCTTCTACTAGCTTCACTTGTATGTTTGTAACTCTCTAGGCTAGGCGCGCAAAGAGACCCATCTAGCGGCAATTATTCAAGAAGTCAGTGGTCATATAACAATAACTCGCTACAAAAAGAGGTGTGCTTAATAGCGGAGACATGTACCACTGTGCTACGGTGTGTTGTTTATAGATTTGCACAGCCAGATTAATGGGGAAACATCGGCAGGCCTACGGATCGAGAATTTCTATGTATGTGAATTTCTATGTTGTTTTTGTTGTTGTTGTTGTAGCGATAAGATTTTCCCTGGAACGCTTGTGCTAGAGGCTTGTCATTGTACTTCTTTTTTGGCAGATTTTTATTAGCCACACGTAAGCAAAATACGTTTAAGCACTAGCGGCCATGGCTAACAATGTTCCAAATACGATATATACACTCAAAAAAGTCTGCAGAAGATAAAGATTGGAGGGATTTTTTGCAATAGGTAAAGAAATTTTTTCCTGAATTCATTACACGGGTCAAAACAAATTTTGACTTTGACTTCAAAGCATTAAAATTCAATTATTTAGGTCGTAATTTGACGAAAAAAAAATGTATGGATGAAAAAGTTTGCTTTCCTATTTTGGAAACCGCTTGAACGAAATTTTTCAAAATCTGTGGTTTTAATTTTTTTTACTTGAATATGAAACAATTCAAATAAATATTTTTATTAAGTTTTAATAACGAAATAACTTACAAAAAAGTAGAAAATGATTTAAAAGTGTACACTTTTACTTTTTCTTTTATGTTCATAGGCACTATCCCCCAATAAACCCCAAATATAGTCTCACATCATGTTTTCATTATATTGGCCTTAATAGCTATGCTTAACCTTTTGCTAAATCTCTATCAAATCATTAGTAGTGATGAAATGATGGTTTGGTTGTTCTGGTGTCGGTAAAAACTCCTTATGGGCATTGCTATTATAAGAACTAAGAGATGATCCACTTCTCTGCGATAATTTTTTCGGCGGCTCTGGTACTGGTAATGTCAGATTGTGTGCGACTGGAGCAGAAGAAGATTCAAGATCAGGATATTCGTTAAGTTTTGAATTTTTACCTCTACGTCTTTTACTCGGATTCACAATTCAAAAGTAGCAGTCTTTAACGTGGTCTTTTGGTTCTCGCCAGATTTTTGGTGTTGCAAATTTCATAGATCTTTTCTCACCTCGATACCAACCTAAAATATAGAAAAAGAAATCAATAGGTCTACTTTATTTAATTTACTATTTAAATAAAATGTGCTTACCTTCCAAACATCTATAACAATAACCACAAGGAACATGTGGGGTCCATGTCTTGTATTGATTCCAAGCAGGACAACCAAATATGCTTCGTAGGCTTCACAGAGGGTGAGAGACGTATTTAATTCATATTTTATGTCTCGAACTTTAGTAAATTGCCCACATATATAACAGAAAGAATTGGTTTCATATTATACTTTCGCGACGACATTTTAGGTTATTCTAGATTTGTACAAAACACCTGATCGTTGCTTAGTTATCACTCTAGCACCATGAGTATATACTATAACTATTACGAAAGCAAACTTTATACCGAACAAAGGTATTTTCTAGTCGTTTTTGTTTATAATAAACAGAAAATCATGAAATAAACTTTAGGACAAAGAACAACATTTTTTTGTAGAGTCGTGTTATATGAAGTTTTATGATAATGCAGAAAATTTCCTGTCATATAAGATATGTTTTTCTTTTTTAGAAAAACTGTATTGTTTTGAGAAGAAATTTCTATGGAAAAAAATGGCTGAATTGATATCTGTGTCACAGATTTATAGATGGCTTTTAGGGGCAAAAGCCTTGAACTGCGTTAGGTCTTTCGGACACATGCCAAGCGCTCACTCTCCAGGTTTGTTACGTCGACCACTTCCCCTAAGCACTTGAACATTTTTAATGTTGCACGACACTGTAGAAGAGCTCTCTTAATTCCACTGATCTGTACCCTTCCCCACTATTTGTCCCCGATCGTATTCACCTGCTATTCCATAACGGACTTCATTTGTTCTCTGCTAGTTTTGTTCACAGAGTCCAACCCATCGACTTTAACGCTTTTGTCTGCTATCGCTTATGACTTTTTCTCCCTCTCTACTCCTTGTTATCAACCCAATTGGAGAATTAATTAAATACCTAAATATTTATCTCGATTGAAATTTCCCCCTCAAGTTTCCTCCAATGCTTTTCCTTAACTAATCTGGAGATTGTTGGCTGCTGTTATCATCCAAAATATTTGGTCGTATTAGAATATTTGGAAGTGTTAGGCCTGCTGCATTCCAATCAAATGAACCGGTTCCCTTTTTGTGCTAAAGTTGGTGAAGGGCTTTCGGTATATGACGTGGGGGAATACAGAATGCACGTGTGAGTGGTGTCACTACACTGTAGCGTAATGTGGGAACAAAGTACTTGGTAGAGTTCATGTCAGCGAAATCGCATTGCAAGTCGAGAGAAGAAAAGTAAAGTTCGAAAAAAGTGAAGATAAGAAAAGTTATCGATTTGTTATCGGAGCGTTATCAACGTCGGCAATACGTTTTATCGATTTGTTATCGCCAAGCTATGGGTTTGCTATCAACACCTTATTCATTTGTCATAAAAAAGTTTTCTATGTGATTACGATTTATTTTCGATACGTTATCGAATATTTATCGATATATTATCAAAAAGTTATCGACTTGAAATCGGACAGTTATCGGTTTCTTTTCGACGACTCTTAGTTTGTTATGAAACAGATACAGTTAAAATTTCAAGAAAAAATCGAATACACATTTGTCACCCGCCAATACTAGTTGATTAGAAATCAAAAAGTAGCCGATGATTGGGTTGTAGCATAAAGCCCACACTCACTCTCTTTTAAGTGAAAATACGAACCTTTTTGATACAAGGAAGTTGCACAGTTTGCAGTCCCGTTCTCAATTACAGCTCTTTGCTGCGCAGTTAATCATATTCAAATCATTTCGCACTTTTATCAAGCCTAACAAATTTGGAACTTTTCCTCTATACGCTGCAACGGTTTCGTCTTCTTCGTGAATAAGCCTTTTTTTGTTAATGACATTGTAGTGCCAATATTTTGCTCAATTTAATGGAGCCGACACTCATATGATTATCAGTACGATCCTTTAACTAAAGGAAAGAAACAGCTTAGGATGATTGTAGTTTAAGGAATTTGCGGCACTAGGATTTTTGCAATGCTGTTATTCAATTCTTTTAACCCCAAAATCAATCCCTCGAGGACTAACCGGTTTGGGGCAGTCCTTTTTCGGAATTTATGCGGCACCCTCCGGTACTAGCACCTTTAAGTGGGAGGGACGCACCAAATTAATTGGGGTAACACTGAGATAACAGCCCTTGGTTGAAAAAAATGCCGAGTCGATTCGGTACATAGAACCGGCTGCTTTGGGAAGCGGACCAGAGCACCGCCTACACAATGACGTGAGAATACTCCCCATTAGGGAAAGAAATAAAATGCTAAACAAACAGCTTCTGTTGAATACCTATAAACCTGGGTATCCCAATAGACATCTGATTGATGAGGCTACACCGCCCAGACGCTTAAGGGGTCATCTCCGTGCGTATTATGAGGAAATACGGCACCTCAGAACACAGCCGTATGAAGCAAAAAAGCAGGTGTTCAGTTATATCCGCAAACAGATGTCAGACCTCTTTGCCAGGAATTGCCCGGCAAATCCACTGTTTACAGAAAAATACCCAGAACTAGCAGAAGAGTAACGCACCCTCCTTAGGGAAACGCGCAGCAATCTATCTCAACTTCGACTGGGTACTGTAACAGGTAAAACACCTACCTATCCAGAATCAAACGTAGGTAAATGTATGTCCTGTTTGCAATGTGTCCCCACATGACACCAACCATCTCTTCAATTGTAATGTGGAACCGTCGCCTCTCGTTATGGTCCACCCCTGTAGAAACAGCAAGTTTCCATGGACTCCCGTTAGAGAAAATTGCTGACAATTTGTGATCGATCGCACCTATTGGATGGGGCGCAGCACTTCTAAAACAACAACAACAAGTAACTTTAAGTGTTGCCTTAAAAAGGTTAGAGTTGGGCCTTTGAAAGTGCCTTAGGAAGTCTGTTTTCTTCTTCTGAAATGGTTGGAATTTTGGAGCTCATTCACACCTGACAAACGACAAAGTACCATATTCCCAGTTTTCTGTCAGCATTCTCGGTATTGATGGTGCTTTACCGAGTACCCACATTCACGTTCATATACTCCTTAGAGTACGTCAGTAAGTGGTTTCTAAAATATTCTGCTGTTCCTTATTTTATATGCATAGGAGACGCTCTTGCTTCTACGTTCATGAGCAGAGAAGTGTAGTTTGCCGTCTCAAAGATACGGCTACTCAGTTATTGTTTTAATTCACTGTTTGCTCTAAGTTATTTTTCGAAGCTCATTGCATTTACTGTATAAATTATTTACAAAGTCGGACGCTACATACTTACATATGTTCATCTGTTTATACAATTTAAGGTAATTCTATTTACAGCATACAAAATCTCCACTTCCTTCCCCTTTATTAAGCTATTGCATAGATTTTATCGCGGGCTTGGCGACTAAATCAAAAAAAAACCGTAACGAATATTTGTCGAAAAAGATCCGAAAAGGCTCGAAAGGGTTCGAAAAGATTCGAAAACGTTCGTAAAGGTTCGGTGTTAGCAACAGGCCAAATATATAATATTGGATCTCTATCATAATCAGCGGTGGGCAGGTTACCAAATTGAGAATGTGTTAGTAAACACGAACGCGTAGCGAGCACGAAAGCAAAATCAGTTATTTATTTAGTTTGATTTCAATGCTTGAACGGTGAACATGTGTCACACGCACTCTTTGGTACTCTGTTTTAAGCGCGCGTACGACACTTCTTCACCGTACGACCATCGAAATCAAACTAAAAGAGCTCTCGTTGATTTTCACGAAGTAGCTATCGAAGTGCTATCGCTTATCGTATACATATATGGTCGCTTACAAGCCAACCTAATAAAACCGCACTGCGTTTTTTTAGCGCTCGCAAACAACCGGCGTTTTTTGCCCTAACCCAAATAAACATGCTTTGCGACAATGTAAAGCATGTGTGCAAACGTCAAATCTAAATGTCACGCAGAATAAAAATTGGAAATCGAGTTAGGTTTTCACTCAGCAAATTCAATTTGAGTTGCTCTCATACAAGTTGTATGTGCATGAGACATTTTTGACAGAAAATGACTTGCGTGCGTTTATATTGGGTTGGCTTGTTAGCAGGTGCTAAGCTCACGCCCACCCCGGATCATAAAGTTAAAGTTAAAGTTAAAGTTAAAGTTACAGTTACAGTTAAAGTTAAAGTTAAAGTTAAAGTTAAAGTTAAAGTTAAAGTTAAAGTTAAAGTTAAAGTTAAAGTTAAAGTTAAAGTTAAAGTTAAAGTTAAAGCTAAAGTTAAAGTTAAAGTTAAAGTTAAAGTTAAGGTTAAAGTTAAAGTTAAAGTTAAAATTAGTTAAATTTAAGGTTAAAATTAAAGTTAAAGTTAAAGTTAAAATTAAAGTTAAAGTTAAAGTTAAAGTTAAAGTTAAAGTTATAGTTAAAATTAAAGTTAAAGTTGAATTTGTGGCAATCGTCCTTTTTTATTTGTACTTTTTGCAAGTATTTGTGGTTGTGTTCGCCAGAGATGTCTGCATTTGATAAGATTGTGTTTCAGTTAATATATAAAGTCATGCTAATGCACATGCATAAAAAATTAAATTTTACTTTCTATTATACTTATATGTGTAAGTATGTATGCATGTATGTTATTGACATCACAACTCGCATTTAAATAAACATGAATTGAAAGTTTACTTGTAGTTAAAGTTTAAATGCAGTTAATTCTTTTCACATTGTTTAACACATTGTTGCAATACAAAAGCGGCAACAAATCCACACAGAGTCATACATAAATTCAAACAAGTATTTATACAATACACAAGCAATGCTTATGTTTATAAAGCACAAATAAGCACATCCTAGTACATACGGTAGCAGCACTGTGGCTTGATATCACGGTTGCCACTTTGGACCAAAAATGGTCCCTTCTAACCCCATTTGGTCCGCCGGTCTCTTTTTTTAATTTTTGTCCTTTTTATTAAGCAGTTTCAATCGATTTCCATCAACACACATATAGTCAGCCTTCCCATTACTTAAATTGATTTCTTCCCACCATTGCTAGATACATATGTATGTGTTGCACAGATTCAAAAATTGTTCAATCTTTATATTGCAGCAGGAAAGAGGCAACTTCAGCAGTGAAGAATTTAACCAAAGAAATACATAAAAGAGTAATGCCGATTTTACCAAAAACCAATTTTCATTAATAGTAGATAAAACAACGGACTTATCAGAACGAAAGGTCTTGTTATGGTGATTAGATATTTCGATCGATTAACAAGCAGTTTCCGTCATAGGGTTTTGTCGCTAGTAGAGCTAAATAAAAGTGATACAACATTAAATTTAAAATTAATTTCAAAAGCGCGTGTGCCCCCTGATAATTTTATAAAGTTTGCTATTGATGGAGCCAATACAGTGGCCGGCGAAAAAATTAATTAAGTAATTAATAAAAATTTTACATTAAGTGCACTTCCAACTCACAGAGTTTATGTTCACACTGTGCCCTTAAGCAAACCGAAGATACTGAAATATTGTGTATTTTTTGATTAGGATCTGTTTGTAAAATATTTTGAAGGTACATATCGTAACACCAAAGCTAAACTGGAGGCTTAACACAGAGCCCAGAGTCAAATGAGCCTACGGGGCTATGTATGCCTGCAAAGGCATGCTAGGTCAAAAGTGGTGTCTGAGGCCAGACCTCATGGCCTGGATGTATAAGGCAGTTATTCCACCAATTCTGACATATGGGGCACTCGTATGGTGAAAGGCGGTAGAGGTGAAATACATAACTAAAATGCTAGGGAAAGTTCAACGATATGCCTGCGGAGCGATCACGGGGGCAATTAGGTCGTGTACCTCGGAAGCTTTAAACGTGATTTGCAATGTTCCAACGTTAGATCTATTTATCAAGGAAACAGCATCTCAAGGGCCCCTAAGGCATCGGGAGTTGGGCCTTTGGAGGGAGCGTACATACGGGCACGGCCGTATCCTGCTCAATATTAACGACTACCGAATCTTGTCAAAAAACGGACTACATATGCCCAAGGAAAGGCTTCGACACAAACTACACAATTCTCTTCCCCACAAGGAAATATTGGAAAGATGGGGGGATCACTCAGAGATTCGACATCTCGGTTTTCACGGACGTATCCAAAATGGCTTGCGGAGTGGGAGCGGGATTATTTGCGACTGTCTCGCCCACGTCCTTATGTATGCGGCTTCCCGACTCGGCAAGTGTGTTTCAAGCTGAGATTTTCGTTATCCGAGAGGCGTGCAAAGCGTTAATGGATATCAAAGGTAACGGTAACAGGGTGGATATATACTCCGATATAGAGGCGGCTCTTGGGGCACTCTGGTCAGACGATATCATCAGACCTAGTTGGGCAGGGTAGGGAGAGCGCCATGATTCTGGCGAGCCGGCAGATCGTTACCCTGGTATGGTTGCCGGGCCTTCGAAACATACAGGGTAACGATATGGCGGATGAGCTGGCACGGCGTGGAGCGGCTCTTGATGTCTCAGGATCGAAGGAGGTCCTTGCACCCCTGGGACTCATCAAGGGTCGCATCTCCCAGCACCTGTAGAGTTTCCAATCGGTAGCTGTTCTTAAGATGAACAGAAGGGATATATCCAAAGTAGTTGCGGTGCTCACGGGACATTGTACAATTGTGGTACATGCGGCACGGAGGGGACTGGAACACAATACCTCCTGTCGCAGCTGCAAGCGTCCGGAGGCGGAGGAAATGGTTGAGCATCTGCTGTGCGAATGCCCAGCACACTGTCGAAGCAGAGTAAAGTTTCTTGGAGAGCCCTTTATCGAAAGCCTCCCAGAACTCAAGGATGTTAGGGCGGGAGAACTTCTCAAATTCATAAACTCCGCGGGATGGACATAGGGGGCGGGTTTTTCCCTGAGGCGCGTGGAAATGTTCATTAGTATTCTTACAACACCCTTTCATTTGTCAACTCACGAGTTTGTGGTATCAAAACGGCGCATGAGTGCTAATTGGAGTCAATTGGGACTCGCCACTCCAACCAACCAACCAACCAACCAACCTACATATCGTTGGTGATCGATACATAAATTTGTCCCACATAGCCTAAAGCAAATCAATGAGTTCAAGGAATTTCACGACTATGGTGGTGTTGAGCTATACTAATACTTAGCATTCATACTAATGCTTACCATAAGTTTGTCTACCGTTTTTACACCATCTAATTAAGAAACATTTCAAGCCCATTTTATGTGATATATGCATAGTGAGTATATGAAAAATATTGAATCAAAAATCCATTGCTACAATGTGGAAACTTTTAAGAACATTGAACTTTAACCTCGGGCCTGAGAGGGAGCACCCATACTGCAAACAATTTAGAAAAAAGTAAGCTCTTAGAAAAAGAAAGAGAAAACATTTCTGTTTTATTCCATTTATAGCCCAAAATTGTTTTAACTGCACCTTGTTAAAAAAACTAAACTGTTCTGCAAATTTGAAATTACTTCAATCAACGAAGCAAAAAAAAAGGTCCTCAACGGTTGGTCGATGAAAGTCTTAAAAATGTTATCCATTGAACAATGTAAAACGGGTCTTATATTTATTGTATGTCGTGGTAGTCCTTTATTTTGTAAATGGAAGTTACGGCTAGTTCCATTATTTTTATAAGGAGAAAAAAATTGGTCTTTTTTGAGATTTGGTCCTTATTTTCGATGAATTCTGGTCCCAAATGAAAACATAGTGTTTTGCTTGATATACATATGTAGCAACGTTAGCAATACTTGTGCGACTCCTGTGGGAGCAAAACAGTACACAGTGCTTCGAAAAAGATTAAAAGTAGCTTAAAGTTTAAAGAATAACGCTCTTGCAGCACGTCTATTCGTTATGTCTTAGGATGTAAGGCAAGACGACCGAAGTAACATCAAGCCCCAATTTAAGATATTAAACTTGGAATCTTAAGCGAAGGCCAAACAAACATAAACAGGACTCGTTTGTATCGCTGTCTGTCCTTGGCAGAAGAAAGCATAACCGTATGATAAGTAGAAACACTTATCCAACTTAGCCTTCCTTAGAAGCCAGTGTGCCTCACTGAAATCGAAGATTTACTTTTGCAACGAAATCCAACTATTCTGGCAAGTACTAACCTTAGGTGCAATGGAACTGAAGACATTTGTTGTCAATATATAAAATCCATTAAAAAGAAAGTTTTTTTTAACCAAAATCGAGAAACCTTCACAGACCATCGAAGCCCAATGCAAAGTCCGATAACCTCCAAAGAGATTTGAGGCCGAGCATCTCCTCCAATTTGCTGTTTTTAATTTTTTCTAAAAATTGGCGGCGTGGGACCAGCAAGTTTTACACAGGCTACAAACAGCAAGACAGATAAGTTATCACTAAGAAATTTTTCATGACAGAAATTTACTTGGACGGTTTGCCAAATCACTGCTGAGGGGCGACGCTGCTTAGAAAAAATGTTTTCTCATTTTTGAACCCAAGATCTTCCGTGTGGTAAGCGGTAACCTTCGCCATAGAGGCCACCAAGGAATCTATTGGTGTTATCTTTTCTGGCAAAAATGTTAACCTCATGTGTCAATCTTAAATTCAAACCTTTGAACTAGGTCAGCTAACGCGATTTAAAGTTACTCTACTTTAATTTCTACTTTATCTTTTACTTTTATATTTTTACTTTTATATTTTATTTAGTGAAAATTATTTTGTGAAGGAACACCAAAAGTCACAACACAGCTGAGAACATCCAACAGGACAACATTATTTTCCGAAAAGAAAACGCCATAAGTGTAGTAAACGGATCAAATGGTAAGGTTCCGTGGAAAACTTTACTTTTATTTTTTTTTCCTTTTACTTTTACTTTAACTTTTTTATTTATTTTTACTATTACTTCTACATTTACTTTAACTTTTAATTTTACATTTACTTTTACTTCCCCTTTTACTTTTATTATACTCAGCGTGCTTTGCACACAGAGTATATTAACTTTGATTGGATAACGGTTGGTTGTACAGTTGGGCGGGTCGATTTAAAAATCGCCCATTGCTCTGTGAAAATCGTATTCTAGGGATCAAAATAAGAAATTTGCCGAAGGAACCATACCTTTAAAACGAATTCTGATGTCCCCCCTTTGGGTCGAACTTTTGGGTAGGGGCAATTTCAGTTCTACCTGCTGTGTATTGTGGTGGCTTAAAAAAAACAACACAAGCAATTTTACGACATGCAAATGCATCACAGTGATGCCTTGGTTTTAAAAGGGGGTTGTAAAAACGCTAATTTCTACTAATTTTTTTTAATTTATTTTCTATTACTAAGTTAAATTCATTTTTTCATTTACATATGTTCTGACTAAATAAATTTCTAAAGAGAAAAATAAACTCCAAAAAGAAAAAACATAGGCATTTCAAAGTGGGATTTTTCAAAATTTGCCCCTACGACCCAAAGGGGGGGACATCAGAATTCGTTTTAGAGGTATGGTTCCTTCGGCAAAGTTTCTTATTTTGGGCCCCAGGAATATGATTTTCACAGAGCAATGGGCAATTTTTTGCCTCCCCACAAATCGACCCGGCCTATTGTACAGGTATAAAGGAATCGAGATAGATATAGACTTCCATATATCAAAATCATCAGTATCGAAAAAAAATTTGATTGAGCCATGTCCGTCCGTCCGTCTGTCGGTTACCACGATAACTTGAGTAAATATTGAGATATATTCACCAAATTTGGTACACGAGCTTATCTGGACCCACAATAGATTAGTATTGAAAATGAGCGAAATTGGCTGATAACCACGCCACTTTTATATATATAACATTTTGAAAAACACAAAAAGCCTGATTATTTAGTAAATAATACACATAGAATGTTGACATTTGACGTATGGACTGATATTGAGACTCTTGATAAAAATTTGAAAAAAATGTTTAAAATTGGCGGGGCACCGCCCTCTTGTGATAAAATCAATTTTACAAATATTATTAATCATAAATCAAAAATGGTTAAACCTATCGTAACAAAATTCGGCAGAGAGGTTTCTTTTACCATAGGGAATGCTTTGAAGAAAAATTAACAAAATCGGTTAAGGACCACGCCCATACAAAATATTTTTAAAAGGGTCGTGGACGAATAAAATAAGCTATACCTTTGCAACAAAGAGTTTTATATCAATGGGATTTCATTTCCCAAGTGGATTTATAACAATAAATAGGAAAAGCTTCAAATTTAAAGAAATGTGCGTGGCACCGCCCCTTTTATGACTAAGCAATTTTCTATGTTCCGGGAGCCATAACTCGAAGAAAGATTAACGGATCGTAATGAAATTGTGTACACATATTTTCCTTATAGCAGAAAATATTTCTAGTAAAATGGACGTGATCGGTTAAAGACCATTGCAACTTAGGTAGTAAACAAGTTTATAAGGGTCGTAGACTAGAATAATAAAATATAACTTAGCAAAAAATAGTTTTAAATCAATGACTTATCAAGTTTTAATGTAAGAGGAAATGGGGAGACATTTTTCTTTTAAACGGGTGGTGCCACGTGTTATGCAGAAAAGTAATTTATCTGAAATGAAGTGTCCAATTGAAGCTCACGCTGAGTATATAATGTTCGGTTACACCCAAGCTTAGACACCTTTACTTGTTTTTAGTCTTACTTTGCTTCTACTATTACTTTTAGTTTTATTTTTGCGTATACTTTTTCACTCACTTTTACTTCCACTTTCACTTTAACTTTTTCATTTACCTTTTGCTTTTAATTCTACATTTACTTTAACTTTTTCATTTATCTTTACTTTTACTTCTACACTTACTTTGACTTTTACTATTGCATTTACTTTTACTTTAACTTCCACTTTTGCTTTTACTTTTAGTTTTAGTCTTACTTACTTCAACTGTTACCTTTACTTTTATTTTTCTTATACTTTTCCAGTCGCTTTTACTTTCACTTTTACTCTAACATTTTCATTTACCCTTACTTTTAATTTTACTTCTACACTTACTTTAACTTTTACTTTTATCTTTACTTTTACCTCCACTTTTACTTTTATTTTTACTCTTACTTTACTTCCACTCTTACCTTTACTTTTATTTTTACTTTTACTTTTACTCTTACTTTTACTTTTCCTTTTGCTCTTGCTTTTATTTTTGCTTTCACTTTTACATTAATTTTACTTTTACTGTTACATCTACTTTTAATTTTACTTTTGCTTTTACTTTTACTTTTACTTTCACATTTATGTTTACTTTTACCCTTACTTTTACTTTTTCATTTATTTTTTATTTTACTTTTTCTTTTACTTTGACTTTTCCTTCTACTTTTGCTTTTACTTTTGCTTCCACTGTAAATTTTTATTTTAATTTTAATTTTACTGTTACTTTTACATTTACTTTAATTTATAATTTACTTTTACTTTTAAATTTACTTTAACTTTTATTTTTACTTTTATTTCTTTCACTTTTAATTTTACTTTTGCTTTCACTTTTACTTTTAATATTCATTCTACTGTAACTTTTTCCTCTTCTTCAATTTTAATTTTACTTTTACGCCAGTTTCTCGTTTCAATCCTTCGAAGATTTTTCAGACTAAAACCTTATTAGTTGATTGTTTACAAGAAACGTTCCGTAATTTCCCAGCAAGTAACTTCTACCCACAACATCTTGAAACATGTACGTTAGACTGAGTCGATTTATTAATCGATATCGCGCCGTCGATTTTGTCGGTAGGATTTGGGAAAAATAATTCCATTTGATTGTAAAATTATCATGTATACCCTGTCCGACCCAAAAATGTCCGCTAAAAACATTGTAATTTTTTTAAAAAAACTGTTATCGACGTGTGGAGAATTTTCACATCACTAAATAAATGCACAACAACAAAAACATTAAAGCAAGCTACTGTGGGGGCACACATAGCACACAGCATCTGGCAACACCATTCTATGCGGCAGTTCTTCTTCGTTTCTATTTCCTCTTGTCATTCGCTGGCGGTTGCAAGTTCGAAATCGAAGATTTATTGAATCGCTACCAACTGAACTAAGCTGACGCTTCTCTACAACATTAATAAGATTTCAATATTTAATAATTTCACAGTTTGTAACTTAATATATAATTTATCCGCATAATAAATATACGTTCATTTGATACCAAAGTAAATTTGCTAAGTGGTTAACAACCACAATTGGTGACCCCGACGTGGTTTGTACAAGCGACACTACATCGCAAAAAGACAAGCCATGGCAGAAGCAGGAAATTCTGCAAAATACGTCGGTGATAGCGCAGAACCGGTGAATGCAAACCAACAAGATGAATTCTTCGAAGCAACGGGTGTTCAAACTCTGCATCAACTGGGTGCACACATCGATAAATACGAACGACTGGCACTTACACCTTTTTGGAACCAAAAAGTCGAACTATGGTTTATTACGGTGGAAGCTCACTTCCAGCTGAGGAGGATTACGTCTGACGCAACGAAGTATTACGCTGTTATCGTCCGTCTCGATCAAGACGCACTTATTGTCATCGAGGGTATTATTACAGACCCTCCAACAACTGATAAGTATTTAACACTCAAAGAAATTCTGATAAGCCATTACGGTATTTCACAGGAAAGACGATTCAAAATGTTATTGTCTGGGTTGGCACTAGGTGATCGACGTCCTTCCGAACTCCTGGCCGAAATACATAGATTAAGCGGAAACAAACTCAACTCCATTTTCGTACGCACTATTTGGCTTGAGCAACTTCCCACACAAGTACAGCTTGCGCTTGCTGGAATACACGAGACAGACAACGCCAAATTAGCTCAACTAGCAAACCAAATGATGGAAGTACAACGCGACGCTGCTAGTCGATGTGTTATGCCTATTTCCCAAGCTACTGCTTCAAACAATGGCATATTAACGGAGCAAATCGACAAGCTGACGAAACAAGTTAAAGACCTGACAACAAAGGTTACAAAATTAGTACCGGAGGATGGTTTTCGGCGTCGGCAAAACCTAAACAATACCACAAGTACACGGCTCAGCGCAGAACCAAGCAGGCAACCAGCATTGTGCTTCTATCATCGTAGGTTCGCAGTGCGCGCAAACAGGTGCACACAACCATGTACATATGAAAAGGAACAGGAAAACGCAAGCAGCCACCAGTAGATTCGGCGACGTCTGGTGGTAAAAATCTACCCCGCCGTTTATTTATATACGACCGCAACTCGGGAACGAAGTACCTCGTCGATACTTGCGCAGATATTTCTGTAACTCCACCCACTAACAAAGACAACCTTTCACCAAAAGCACTTCGACTTAAAGCTGTGAACGGCACCCTAATCGAAACGTTTGGCGAAAAACCAATTTTGCTCGCCTTTGGCTTTCAACATCCCATCCGGTGGGTATTTTGCATTGCCAATGTCCCATACCCAATCATCGGCGCCGATTTGATCCATGAACATGGGCTAATGTTGGATCTGAAGCGCGCGTGTATCATCGATCGAAGCTCCGGTCAGCACAGGGTCGTTCGCTACAGCACCTATCACAGACATTACGGCGCTCTGCGGTACGAGCAGGTTTACAAGCATCCTCAAAAGCTTTCCTGAACTGTTAGGTAACCCGTCCAACCTCACGGCAACCAAACATTCAGTCAAACACTACATTACAACCACCGGTCCTCCATGTGTACAACGTGTACGGCAATTATGACCCCTGAAAGACTTAAATTCGCCAAGGACGAATTCCGGTTACTGGTCGAACTCGGTCATGCCAGACCGTCTAACAGCCCATGGGCCAGCCCTTTACACATGGATAGGAAGAAATCAGGGGATTGGAGACCGTGCGGGGACTACCGCAGACTGAATGAGCGAACGGTTCCCGATCGGTATCTGATTTCATTACTTCATGACTACTCCACAATTTTAGCAAAGAAAAATATTTTTTCCACAATCGACCTCAAGCGAGCATTCCACCATATTCCGGTAGCAGAGGAAGATATCCCAAAACTGCCATAATCACCCCGTTTGGACTGTACGAGTTCGTAAGCATGCCGTTCGGACTCCGCAACGCAGCCCAAACGTTCCAACGCTTCATTAATGAGGCACTAGCAGGTCTCGACTTCGTATACGCATACATAGACGATCTGCTAGTGGCATCAACAGGAGACCAGCAACACGAAAGACATCTTCGAGCAGTATTCCACCGGCTGAGCAAATATGGCCTATGTGTTAACGCCGACAAATGCGTATTGGGTCCAGCAACGGTGAATTTTTTGGGGTATCGTTTATCAGCGGCCGGGTCAACACCACTACCGTATAGAGTTAAGGACCTGCTTAATTTCCCGAAGCCAAATACCATTTTGTAGTTATGAAGGTTTATTGGAGCTGTGAATTTTTATAGACGCCACATGAAAAATGCCGCCACAGTTCAAGCTCCCCTCAACGAATTTTTAAAAGATTCAAAAAAGAATGATCGAAGGCCAGTGCCATGGACAGCAGAAGAAGAGTCTGCTTTCGTTTCCACAAAGGACCATCTCACGAAGGCCACTTTACTTGCACACCCATGTCCATCAGCTGAAATTCGGATCACATGTGATGCCTCCAGCGCAGCGCTCGGAGCGGTACTCGAGCAAAACAGCAACAGCACTTGGCAACCTTTAGGATTCTTTTCAAAGAAACTGTCACCGGCACAAAAAAATTATAGTACGTACGACAGCGAATTGACTGCGGTATACGAGGCAATAAAGAATTTTCGCCATTGGATAGAAGGTCGCGAATTTGTTGTCAGGACCGACCACAAGCCCCTTATTTACGCTTTTAAACAAAAATCTGACAAATCATCGCCTCGACAAATCAGGCAGCTCAGTTTTATCAGCCAATTCACCACCAATTTTCAATACATTTCCGGTATTAACAATAATGTAGCGGATACGTTCTCATGGATTGACACTATGAACCTCCCATTGGCAATTGACCATGACGAACTGTCTCGAGCCCAAACAACAGATGAGGAGCTACAACGACTGTTGGTTCACAACGACACATCGCTCAAGTTTCATTCACTGACACTCGGCCATAGTCAACAAGTAGTACATTGCGATATTTCTACCAATAACGTGAGACCATTCGTGCCATCAGATCTTCGCCGTAAGGTTTTCGACGCACTGCATAATCTAGCACACCCCAGTGGGAGAGCCACAGTCAAAATAGTCGCGCAGTGATACGTATGGCCGTCCATGAACAAAGACATCACCCGATGGGCTCGCATCTGCCTCCCTTGCCAACGTTCAAAAGTCAATCGCCACGTACACACTTCACCAACCCTTTTTCGACAGTCCCGATGAAATATTTGAGCATTGACATCACAGCAGATACAGTCGCAAGTGCTTTCTATGCTAATTGGATTGCACGCTTTGGATGCCCTAAGCTTATGACAACCGACCAGGGTACGCAGTTCGAAAGTGCATTATTCACGGCCCTATCGAGATTAGTTGTAGGCAAATGAATTCGAACCACGGCGTATCATCCAGCCTCTAATGGATTGGTTGAAAGATGGCATCGTACCCTCAAGGCGTTCATTATGTGCCACCAAATTCCCCAGTGGACCCGAGCGTTGCCAACAGTCTTGCTGGGATTGAGAACGTGCTACAAAAACGATTTAAAAGCATCACCAGCCGAATATTTATACGGAACGACACTCAAGGTTCCTGGTGAATTCTTCACGAACGCAGAAGCGCCAGTAGACTCACAGAATTTCATCAACGATTTTCGCAAACATTTGAGAACTATTCGGCCAGCTCCCGCCACACACCATTGCCGACAGAAAACGTTCTGCTTTGAGGACTTATTTACATGCACCCACGTTTTTATAAGAGTCGATGCAACCAAGCGTCCCCTGGATCAACCCTATACAGGTCCACATAAAATAATCAAAAGAGTAGATGAGCGAGTCTACACTGTCGACGTGAATGGCAAGCACTCCAACATTAGCATCGAACGTCTCAAGCCAGCTCATATAGCAAGTGATGAATTTTTTGGAGAACTACCTCACCGACGTGTTCTCATCAATTCAAACATGCTTCAAGAACCGTCGTTTTCAATAAGTTTACCACTACAACAAAATTCTACAGTAATACCATCACTTAGGGGGGAGTAATGTGGGGACACACATAGCATACAGCATCTGGCAACACCATTCTATGTGGCAGATCTTCTTCGTTTCTATTTCCTCTTGTGATTCGCCGGCGGTTGCAAGTTCGAATTGCAACCGGAGACAGATTCATTGAATCGCTACCAACTGAACTAAGCTGACGCTTCTATACAGATTTCAATATTTAATAATTTCCCAGTTTGTAACTTAATATATAATTTATCCCCATAATAAATATACGTTCATTTGATACAAAAGTAAATTTGCTAAGTGGTTAACAACCACACTACATAAACACATTAATCGTCACTTACCCACATACATACAAGGCAACGAAGAGATAATGACTCACACACAGATGTAGTCATCAGCCGAAGTAGTACGCACGCATACACCCGCATATGGCTATAAGATAGACATAAACTACAAATATACATGTATATAGCATGGTGGAATCACCAGTTGAAGTAAATAAAAAACACAGAAGATGTACGCTATCTGAAACGGTAGGGATGTATTTTTAACGGTCATAAGAGGGTACAATTTTTACCCGCTTCGAAAAAATAGAAGTAGAAAAATAAATACCTTGCTACGAAAGCTATTAGAGAAACTGTTTTTTTCAGCATATAATCTAAAGCCAATACAAAAGGGGATAAACAGGCCCCATCCGAGCTCGTATTACTTTTGGCAGCGAATAAAAATAAAAAACTTAAACTGTGATGAGCAATAAAATTCAATTATGCGTCTAAAGTAAACTGACCTTAACCTCAACTGCAGTTGACGCTTCCTTCAGAAAACCGGACATAAAAGGGAGAAGTATTATCCATTATTTAGTTGAACTGTAGTAACTTTGCGCACTTGAATGGGTTTCGGTTATGATGATAAGTTTTACAGTCACACTTGGAAGTGATGGTAATACAATTAAATGTGTTTCTATCCCTAAAAATACATTGTTATTTCCATCTGCTCTGTTGATTTGTGGTTAAGAGTTGGAAGTAAAACATATGCCCTTCTAATATATCATACACATTTGATTAGAAAAGCTCTTGAAAGTTGAATTCATGATGTATTACTAATTTTACCAAGTTATTATTTACTAAAATGTATCAGGGGATATAATATTCGGCCTAGAAGATGCTGATCAAATCGAGCCGGATTCATATATTCTAAATTAAAATCCATAACTGTAACTCTCCTCTTATCTTAGTGATCTGATTTTTAGGGCAAAACAACAACTGTAAGTTCGAATTTTTTGTAACAATATTTAGAAATCCGTTGTTTTAGCGGAGTTTTTACATAAATAAGGTGTAATACGACAGTTTTGTTATTCTTGATGCAGGAATAACAAAAACATTTTTTGATAGTCTTCAGTAGCGCTGCACAGGCGAAAATCCTTGTTGGATATGACGTGAATACAAATTTTTTGTTTTAACAAAGACCTGCTTAAATTTTTTTCGAACAAATTAAACTTATATATATAATGGAAGCATCAACAATATGAACGTAATGGTTCAACACGGCCCTACTTATGGAAGCCAACACCAAAGATACCCAAATGATGAATATCTGAAATTAAATACAGTAAGGGTCCATCCATATTCACCAACGGGTTTATGTGAAAAAAAGTACTAAAAGTACCATATTTTACTCCTGAAAAATGCAAAAAAAAAAAACACTTTTTCGGGGACAACATTGGTAAAAAATTTTCAGATAGCCGAATGACAGAACAAAGAAGAATTTAGAGCGAGACAATTGACGGTTTACTTCACCTGGTTATTCCACCATGGTATATAGCTAATAACCAAGCAAGAGATACAATTGTTCTGGAATACAGTTTCGCGAAATGACTAGATCTTCAGAGAAATGGATGAACGAGAAAAAAGAGAGTATAAAAGCAGCGTAAGCTGAGGCATGACTAATCAGTTTTGATTTAAGCGCACTATTGGTTTTGAAGTATTATTGTGAAGTCTTATTGTGAAGTACTACTCCGAAAGTAAACTAAATAAAGACCACAATTATTGAATATTGGAGTTATTGATTCAAAAGTTTAGCGATTCGAATGTTAGTAGTAAGTTTCAAATAAGTGGAATTCCCCTAAATTCGTTAGAATATGTATATTCGCTAAAGCCTTTGTAGCCATCAATATCAATTGCGGTTGTGGTATTCAAAGTTTCTGTCAAACAAAGCAAGGCAACAATTTTAGACTATAATCTGCATTCGTTACAGACTTGGTCTTTTGGTTGACCAATATCGAAAATTAAACAAACATGAAAAACAAACTTAATGGCTGGATGGTACTGGCCATCTGGATAGACGAGTAGCTGGTAGTTGAAATTTTGTGAATGAATCACAAACGCACAAACCAGTTGAGTAATTGCCTGTTCAAGGTCAAGTGTGATTTGATTTTTGGCTTTTTGTTAGTTATTTGTTCGATTGATACGCTATTTAACATTTAAAATAATTCCATCACATTCCAGAAAATTGTTCTAATTGCTTGTGACTTGGCCTACAATTAGCTTATTGCCTTCGCTCTTGTGTCAATGTGAAAGTAAATTTCTGTAAATAGAATTCACTGCAACTTGTTAGCAATTCAATTATTATTACTTTGTATTATGCACTTTGTTTGTTTGTCATGGCCAAATTCATGGAATATATTTCAATGAACTCTATTGCAATTTTGCGGTAATTCAATTGCAACAATAATGTGGTTAGTTTATTGTATTAACAAATGTGTAATATCGTACTAGTACAGTTTTGGTCAAGAGTATTAGGCAACCAATTATAATATACGTTACTTGAAATATGTGGAGAAGAACTTTCAGTGCCTTATACAAATACTTATGCTACAAGTGTTCCAACTACGATTACTGCCCGGTACGATGGCTGGAATTAGTAACTTAAATTCTGTGCTGGTACGAAATGCAGTTAGCGCGTACCTAGGCTAGATTCAAGTTGTTCAATGAGTGTACAGATAACATGTGGTGAATATGGGAGACCATCAAGCAAAGCGACAGTCTCGTACTTCAGGTTTGATTACTTACTCCGAACTCTTGTTAATCGGATGCATAGTTGGTAAGTTGGTAGCAAACAGCGCTGAAGTTTTAGCTCTATATGTTTGAACTAAATAATCGAAGGCTGCGCTCGTTAAAAACTAAGGCCATTCTCTGCAGGGTAGGCTTAATTTAATTTGCAGCAAAATAAAATGAGTGACCTCAATGGGATTCATGCCCAAAAAGCGCGTATTCCTTCAGTTTCGATTTTTTAGGAAGGACGGGCCTGCTTCTAATTGAAAAAACTTATTTCTAAACTTTTAATGTTGCTTTTCCCAGTAATTGATCCCAGTCTCATCGGTGTGATAGGCGGAGTACGCTACCGTCACATCACTGTGGAAATCTAACAGTTATGTGAGACAAGTTAACGTAAGAGACTATGCAGGACATACAGGAGATGCACCACACATTTTCTAAAACTTCAAAAATGAATTAGGTATATAGGAATGCATCTTAGATTATTTAAAAGTTCATAATAAACACCTTTAACATCAAAAATCTCGCTCTTACAAATAAATGAATACTTCAAGACCGAAAAAGCAGAGATTACTTATATATGAACATGCTGTACAACAACAACAACAATGTAAGCAGACAAAATAACAACAGCTGCACATGCATATAACCACATAGAATATGAGACGTAGAAGAAAAAGTAAATAAACGATTATGCGAGAATGCTGTTCGCGAAAAGTCTACACCCTGGGAGGAAATAATGGGAAACCAACTGAAAAGTATATAAGCAGCGCAATCTAAGCAATGATCAATAAGTTTAATTTCAAATCGTTGTAAATGAAGTACACTATTAGATTAAATTGTGAAGGTATTATTGTTGGGAATAGAGAACATTTTGATGTATAGAATATTTGAGCCTCTTTATTTGACAGTTCAGTAAACCGGGCCTTTATTAGAGATTAACCGAGAATTCTTAAAATTCGTCTTAATATGCTTTCCGCACCCTGTAGCAACAGTGTAATTAATGGGCAAATTATGTATAATGCAACGTGATCGAATCACTCCCCAGCGGGTTAGGGGTGTAGAATATACCCGCGGTAGGTATGCCTGTCGTAAGAGGCGACTAAAATACCAGATTCAAGGGGCTGTGTAGCGCAACCCTCAGGTTGCCAGCGCAATATATAGCTTCTCCAAACCCAATTTTCAACCTCACCTATCCGCGGCGAATCCTGTTTCACTAACAGACGAGGCTCTGGCGACCCCAAGCTCCTCATGGAACTTGGGGGTGGGGAGGGATGGGATGGCCTGGAGGCTTAATGTGGCCACATAAATCGTTCCCGAGATGGTTGGGCTAGCACCTTAATGGTGCTGTGGTACCGGAGCGTACCGGATCTGTATCCGGCAAAGGGCCATCTCATCGATAACACTCCCCAAAGCCTTCGGGAAGCAACCTTATCGCTACAACAACAACAACAACATGCATCGAATCATTTTTTCTCATGTGAACCAAAATTGGTATGATTTTAGATTCACTTTAAATAGAGGTGAATCTTAATGTGAGTGACTTTAACGCAAATTTTACGGCGTCATACATAATCTGGCCATAATGTGTTCTTATTAATTTAATTAGTATATGCTCAGGACTCAATTAATGAGAAAAGGTCATTAAGATTTTCTGGCCACGTCCAGCCTTTGTAGACGTTCGCCCCGAACCGACGCCCGTTATTCGAGCCAAAGAGATCTCGAGCGTTGTGTAGCGCAACCAATTCAAGGGATTTCCAGCGCAATTCTTACCTTCGTCAACTGTTTAACTCAATTGTCAACCTCCCTTTCCGTGACGAATCTTGTTTATTTAGCAGACGAGTCACGGGCTTTCGAACCATTTGGAGCAAATAAACAACCTGCTAATATCTTTTAGCTACTTTCTTAAGTTCTGGCAGTATATAACTGCCCATAGTTAGAATCCTAGTATGTGCTAGAGCTGGGCATTTACACAGGTTGTGCGCAGTTGTTTCGTTGTTGCCCTCTTCGTCGCAGCTCATGCAAATGCTGTTAAAAGGGATCCCAATTCTCTCAGCATGCGGGCAAAGCGGCCAGTGGCCCGTGATTGTGACAGTGATCATAAAAATGTCTTTGCATGACTTATTTAGTAGGGCCTCTGTTCTCTTACTGTCATAATTAGACCATGTTTGCCTGGTTATCTGGCAGGTGTCCCAAGAGTACCAGTTGGGGACTGCTAACTCCTCGAATGTGCTATGTTTGAGTTTTTTCTTAACACCACACTCCATTTTGGAACCGTGGATATAGTCTGAAATTGCGTCCATGCTTAGCACCTTGTCGCCCCTGCACCCATCTCTTGAGGGAAGGTTAACCTTACACTGAAAGAAATGGTGCTAGTAAAATCAACAAATCGGTCCTGTTGTTCTTGACTTAACAGAGATTCGGCGAAATTGATCGAATTACGGTTAATTCGACCGAGTTCTTTGTCAAACGAAAAAATTAGTTTAGTCATTTCAACAAAAGAGAATATTTCGCTCTTAAGTTAACAAAATTCTGTAAAATTGACAGATTCCTGGTCAATCTAACTGATTTTTCTGTTAACACAACTGATCTCACTGGTCATTTCAACAGCGATCAACAGTCAATATATGAGTAAATTTCAAAGAGAATTTTACGCTCACTGCGCTCTCTACATTGTACTTATGACGATGGTGCCACATGTTTAAAAAAAATACCAAAATAAGAAAACCACCAAATCGAAAAAAAACACACAAAATGGGAAAACAATAAAAAACTAGTTTTTCAGCTATCAATACAAAACGAAAAACCCTTTTTTGAATTTACTGTGCAAAAAATTATGAGATACCGGGACACCTATTTAACGGGTACAACTTTGCAACTTCTCCTCCAAGCGAAATGCAAAATTACGCCCTCTTGTTGCAAAAGTTTTGTTTGAACGAACAGGATTTTTCCAAAGTTAGTAACATTTTATTCAAGTTCTTATGAATTTTCACTCACGCAAACGAATTTAATGAGATAATAAAAAACATCCTTTTTTAATGCTGATGTTTCCTACAACATAAAAATTTGAGTTGTTTTGGAATAGTTTCAACTTAAAGTGTTACGAAAATTAAACTTGCAGAATTACATGTAAAGTTACTCCAGTGGAGTAAAGTTGCTCCAGGAGCGATTTGATTCATTACTTTTCTATAACTTACAAGTTCTCTATTTAAAATGTTATGTTTTGTTCGAAACAATCAAGTGTGGCAACTACATGCGAGAGAAGAAATTGAGAATCAGCTGAGCTGCAACTGAAAGAATTGAGAATCAGTTTTGTGACTACTGTTTTCATTTCTATTTGCAAAGCAAGTTCAAAACTATAAATTAAATAAATTATAAAATATAAAATTTTGTGAAAGTGTGTCTAATAAAACAAAATAATAAAGTGTATAATGTTTAATGTGTGCCAGCATATTTGATGTAAGCCCAATTGACGTTCGGTTAGTAAGTGCCACCATGGTGTGATGGTAGCGTGCTCCGCCTGCCACACCGTATGCTCTGGGTTCGCACCCCGGGCAAAGCAACCTCAAAATTTTAGAAATAAGGTTTTCAATTAGAATAAAATTTTTCTAAGCGGGGTCGCCTCTCGGCAGTGTTTAGCAAGCACGAATTTGTCTCATAGTTCCCTTCCCACTTAAAATTATGCGATAAAAACGATGGCATTAACAGTTTTTTAAAAAGAAAAAAATGTTGAGATATCTTGATGAAATTTGGTAAGCAGGCATATTTTGATGGGGGATTTGACATTTGTCGGAATCCTCAAAACCCAAAAAAAAATTTTTTTTTTCAAAAAACTGTTATCGCCAAAGTTTTTAGGGGCAATTTTGAGTCGGACAGGATATAAATGAAAATTTAAATAGGTCATGAAAAAATTTGTTTGGGTATGCTTAGTGGAACTTTTTTTCCTGAGCCCAAAACCTATCGAAAAATCGATGGCGCGATATGGGTTACCTTTCATCCATGCAAATCAATCCAGCTTAATGTATATATATGTATATATATTCGTGTTCATTGGCTTATCGGCTTATGTTTGTCTGCCTCATAATGAAAGTGGCATTATATTCGATCAATGCAACCTCAAGCGCTTCGACCGTAAATGCAATTGATTAGAGTATAATGCCATCGGTCTATGGCAAGGCAGGTACTCTATTGACTAATGGTATATGGATACAAATATAATTAAAAATATGTATTATAAACTTATTGCAAAATCTCACAGAGAAGATGGTTTAAGACAAGCATATGCACATTCGTTTTATGATATGGCTGGCTTCATGAAAAGATTATTCTAGCCTTTCCACTTTCTCCTGTGCCAAAATAACAAACGTTGTATTTAAATCGTGATATTCGTTCGATAATATGTCATCAGAGAGTCTTCGGGCCTGAGTTACAAAATAATATCAAAAAATATTTGGAACAGGATGTCGACATTGGCCGTAATAGATAGCGTAATAGCCGCAATAGCCCTCTTTATGATATAAGTAAGATAGTGAAGCTCCGAGCAGCACGTTTTAAGAACCTCGGCCATTTGTCACAGGGTCAGTTGGCATCATTGCAGAAGTCATTAAATAAAATGCAAACGTTCTTGCAACATGGAAAAAACAGCCAGTGTTAATTGGGAAAGGGCAAAGGAGGCCCTAATTTGGTAACTGCACACTGACCGTTAGGCATGCTCAACACAGTCGAAAAACTTTTCGATAGGCAACTAGAATGCAGCAAGTTGTTCTCTTTGCAATCTTAGATATGGGACCTCTTTCAACATCGTTATATGGGCAAGCGTGCTTGCTGCATTAGAGTAACTGCTCTAAGTCTCATTCTATTTACAATGCGCCATCAGAAGCCTTCTTAGAGATCCCATCTTCATATACTATGAGTTCACAGTCTATGGAAGTCACATCCGGAGTAGCACAGGGATTAGTGCTACATCTGCACCTATGGAACGAAAGATATGATATTTTCATACTTGAAATGCACGTTGTTTCATCTCTCGGATTTGCCAATTACTTTGCCACATTCATTACAGTCAGCAAAACCAAAGAATTATGCAGAAAGCTCAATCAGGATGTAATACGCGAAAAACTAGAGTCAAAGAATTTAGGCTGCTATTCAGGCATAAGTACCTACTGTAATCCAAGAAAGAATCGGCATAGTGGCGCCTTGGCAGCCACCTCATTGTTGACGGATATAAATTCGAGACAAACAATGTCAGCTTAGAAAAACGATGTCAGCTTAGAAATCAAAAGTAGCCGACAAGTACTACTTTGGACGAAGTAGCAATTGAAAAGTAAGGTCCTCTCTTGGCGTAAAAAAATTACGCTCTAGAAGTCGCTCGTCATGACAGAAATACACTCAGAGTGCTTGCCAATCACTGCCGAGGGGCAACCCCGCTTGGAAAAACTTGTTTCTAATTGAATGTTTCTAAAAGCTGGTGTTGTTTGGCCCGGGCGGAGCACGCTACCAACATACCACGGCGGCGGACGTGATAAAGCAGCGAATTAAAAATCAAAAGGGTTCGCTGGCAGGTCATGTTATGTGAATGGAAGAAGTCGATCCGGCCAAGAAAGTATTTCAGTCAACACCGCAGTTTAGAAGCAAAGGAAGGGCGAGACCTCCACTGAGTGGAGGAAGACTTGACCTCCCTTGATGCTCACAATCGGCATTAGTTACTAAACGGCCAAAATCGCTTAGGCGGTAAAGCGCCAATTGATGATGATGATGATCGAAATAAGACACTAGAGATGGCGCAACGTCGAAACCGGTTTGTCTCAAAACGAAAAAATTTATAAAGGATGACGGGAAAGATAGTTCTAGAGCACGCTCTATCGCAAAGATTAACAGTAAATGATACGTAAGATTGCCTACCAACTTATATGCGTGACTCAGACTTAATACTCGACTGGGAAGTCATCTAAGCAGGTATTGTTGATGAACAGGCTGATTGTCAATATCGGAGGACCAAAAGAAAGCAGTAGAATGCTGCTAATGGATATCTCTCTATCTAGGTACTGTCCGGCTTCAAACTGTGGAAAAACTTTCTCATATGAAGAAATTGTAGTGGTAGCCTATGTTTATTGTTTTCCCGGAATACTCCCATCGTCACCTGAAGATATGGCATCAAAATTTTATTAAGCGAGTGTAAAGCCACAGTGGGAACGGAAGCTGTACATATATGATTCTACAGCTCATCTATATCTATTAGGTTACAACATATTAAAATCCACCAAACTGCTACGCTTTCTTCTGATTAAAGAGAATGAAAGCAAATTGACCACGTTATGATTGTACATATTCTACGAAGTCCAAATATCAACGCAGAATATTATCTTCTATCAGCCAAGATAAATGCTGTATCCATGACAATTTCGAGTATCACGTAGCCTAAAGTCGGAGCTCGAATCGAACCTTGAATCTAAAGTTGGATATATTTTGAAGATTTCTGTCACCATACTGAAAAGTTAAAACACGATAAGACATCTTTGATATCAAGCGAGGTGCTGCGGTAAACTTCTTAACTGTTAACGTTCACAATATCCATTATTGAAAAAAATCACTCCACAGTCCACTTTGTTGCTACAAAGCACGAACAAGTAGTAAAACGCTTTCAAATTGATACCAGAAGTATCATGCAACACTTTAACTTCGTAATGCAGTCCACGTGCCACACGCAACACATACTAAACGACACAGTAGCCCAATTGTGTTTGGCCACTTTTGCCACGCGGTGAAAATTGCTTTCAGGCTGACACAATAATCGAAAACCTAGCAGGATATGGCACTTGCACAACAAAGTTAAGCTGCGTGTTTTTTTTTTTTTTTTTTGTATTTGAGGACACACAAACTTTTTGCACAAATCTAATTTGCGACAATTTCATTAGGCCTTACTAGGGCAATAGACAAAATAACTAGAAAAAAGGAGTGTAGTGGACAGACATGTTGCAAATACAAAATGGCTTATGCAAAAGGGATAGAGAGTAGTGATCAAGAGTGAGTTTCGAAATGTGATTAAATTAAATTTATTTTTGGTAACAAACTATGCGTCTGCGTTAAAATCGGACTAAAATAACTTTCCGGTGTAGGCGTAGTATTGAAGTGTGGCGTCATTGAAGTGTTTTTGGACAATTGTTTTGGTACCCCCAAAACTTCAACGGAGTTTATGTTTGAAGGTTACAGTGTAATTTGGCAGAGGTAATGTGGTTCAATTCTTAACAAGCAGCCTCAGTTCAACGACTATGCGGCTTCTACCTTTTCTGCTTAGCCTGGGTGAAGTTAGTTAAAGGATGCGGCGCACAATGGAAGAGACATCAAGAAAAGTCAGAAATAAGTGTGGTTGCATGCGAGAGGCTGAATTAGAGCAAGTTTGTAGAGCCACACTTGGGGCACGCAAGATTAAAACCTTAGCTTTCGCTCAATTGGCTGACGCTAAATGCTAAACTTAACGGTTTTAACGGTCCAATACATAGTAGAAGCCGCTTATTTTGTAAGGAAAGGGTGGGGATGAAGGGAAGGGAAATAAAAAGGAAATGAAAAGAAAGGACAGGAAAGAAAAGGAAAGGAAAGGACGGGAAGGAAAGAAAGGGAAAGGAAAGGAATGGAAAGGAAAGCAAAGCAAAGGAAAGGAAATGAAAGTAAAGGAAAGGAAAAGAAAGGAAGGGAAAGGAAAAGAAAAGAAAGAAAAGAAAATAAAAGAAAAGAAAAGAAAAGAAAAGAAAAGAAAAGAAAAGGAAAGGAAAAGAAAAGAAAAAAAATAAAAGAAGAGAAAAGAAAAGAAAAGAAAAGAAAAGAAAAGAAAAGAAAAGAAAAGAAAAGAAAAGAAAAGAAAAGAAAAGGAAAGGAAATAAAGGAAAGGAAAGGAAAAAAAAGATAAGAAAAGATAAGAAAAGACAAGAAAAGAAAAGAAAAGGAAAGAAAAGAAAAGACAAGAAAAGAAAAGAAAAGAAAAGAAAAGAAAGGAAAGGAAAGAAAATAAAGGAAAAGACAAGAAAAGAAAAGAAAAGAAAAGAAAAGAAAAGAAAAGAAAAGAAAAGAAAAGAAAAGAGGAGAAAAGAAAAAAAGAAAGGAGCGGAAAAGAACGGAAAAGAAAGGAAAGGAAGGAAAGGAAAGGAAAGGAAAGGAAAGGAAAGGAAAGGAAAGGAAAAGAAAGAAAAGGAAAGGAAAAGAAAAGAAAGGAAAGGAAAGGAAAGGAAAAGAAAGGAAAGGAAAGGAAGGAAAGGAGAGGAGAGGAGAGGAGAGGAGAGGAGAGGAGAGGAGAGGAGAGGAGAGGAGAGGAGAGGAGAGGAGAGGAGAGGAGAGGAGAGGAGAGGAGAGGGAGAGGAGAGGAGAGGAGAGGAGAGGAGAGGAGAGGAGAGGAGAGAAGAGGAGAGGAGAGGAGAGGAGAGGAGAGGAGAGGAGAGGAGAGGAGAGGAGAGGAGAGGAGAGGAGAGGAGAGGAGAGGAGAGGAGAGGAGAGGAGAGGAGAGGAGAGGAGAGGAGAGGAGAGGAGAGGAGAGGAGAGGAGAGGAGAGGAGAGGAGAGGAGAGGAGAGGAAGGAGAGGAGAGGAGAGGAGAGGAGAGGAGAAGGAAAAGAAAGAAAACGAAACAAAAGTAAACGAAACAATGGAATGAAAAGAAAGTGGGTAAAATGAAAGGAGAGAAACGGAGATGAAAAAAAGCAAAGGAAAGTAAAAAGAAAGGCAAAAAGAAGCCAAGGAAAGAAAACGTGAAGAATGGCAAAAAAGGGAAGGAACGGAAAAGAAATATAAGGAAAGGAAAAGGAGGGAAACGAAAGGAAAAAAAGCGAAAGGGAAAACGAAAAGGAGAGAAGAAGACAAAAAATTTAATATAAACTCCAATTACCAATTTCTTTTCGAAGTGTTAACGGTTTGTTATCGATGAGTTTTCCGTTTTTTTTTCGTGGTATATCGGGCGAGTTGTCCATTTCCATCAACGATTTATCGGTTTTTAATAGATGTGCAGTAGACGAGGTATAGACAAACTATCGATTTTTGATAGAAGTGTTATAAATTTGCTATTGCTAATAGAAACAAATTTTTAGACGGAAGAACACATCTTTTGTTTGAAAATATACTCAAGCAATTTAGATACTGTGGACAATTTTGAAATTGGCCGAAAGTTGACAATAAGATCTTTATTATCTTTTTTGAAAACAGGCCTAATAGAGGTAATTTTCCAGGCATCAATAAAAATACCTGAGCCAATTGATTTGCTAAATATTATCATAAGTGGATAAACAACAGCAGTGCAGTTTTTGAAGGGGTTAAATCCAATAAAAAAAATTCAATATCAAAAATGTAAACTAAAAAGGGCTTATCGATGTAAGAAAACAAATAAATGGGTATTTAAAAACAAAACCAGAGTAAAAATTCGTGAAAAATACGAAAAGAGAGCAGAGCGAAAAAAGATGTCCGCACTCCTAGAATTGTTTATACATTATGTCTGCTTTACACATATTTAGTTCCTTTTTTTTTTAAGATTGAAAGATAAAAGTTTAATATTAGAGAAAAACTACAAAGTTTACAAACGGCGATGGTTACTAAGGCGTGTTTCTGAAATTCCCTTCTTCATTAGCCGAGTATTGAACTCGAAATCTCCAACATTCATACTTTATACTAGTGTAAATGCAGATGCCTTTATCCACTTAGCCCTATGAATTTTTCTCTAACAACAATAACATAATCCATTGTATAAAGCAATATGAGCATGTCTCGCTAACTAAATAAAGAGATAAAAATTTAAGGTAAAACCTTTTTCTCTACTTAGATCTTTATACCCGTTTGTATATTTTCTAAGAAAATGAGTTGATGAGTTTGAGGACCATTTCCTTTTATATCTACCACATTAGGTACGGTCAAATACTTGTACGTATGTATATTTTTTTATTCCATAGAAAATGTTCTTCTTTACTTCAGCGCACAATTGACCTTTTTTACATACGCATGCATACAATCAAAAATGCGAAAACAACTTCTTTTGTCCATATTTTTTCTAATACTTATATACTTTACACATACATATGCAAATACTTATGACAATACATACGCATTTGACTACTCAATCAGGCATTCAAATTCACTTTCCTGATTACTTTCCTCACTTGATCGACTCTTGGTTATCCATTCCTACTCACCTCACCAAATTATCTGATTGCGCTCTTTTCTTTTACCTTTCAGTTTTATATTATTTTTGACCTCCATTTCTGCCCCTTTAATAATTGGGTCATGCAAGCCTTTTACTTTTTTATAACAATACCATTTTAATTTGTTTTTGTACCAAATGTCTGACCCAATATGATTTAAATAGAGTAAATCTCAAAATATATTCGTTAATACGAAAAATATCTACTGACATCAAATTTTCAACTGCCTTAGTGCGTGCTTTCCTTACTTTACCAAAAAAAGGTACCACGTAGCTGAAGGCTTACACTGGTTGAGCTGATAATGTGGTGTTAGTTTATTATAACATTAACAATTTTATGACCAAAAGGGCATTCCTAAGTAGGCATTGAAGGACTACAAGTTTGAAGAGAGCTCCGTTTTTCAGTAGACAAACATTTTTGTTATGGTTGATTTTGCACGAAGGGTGACAGCTTAGTGGATGGACTTGAATTTGTATATTTCACAGAATATACACTCAAAAATATTTGTTAAATAGATCTTCATTAGTTTGACAAAAAGAATATTAGCAACTTCGTTTTAGCGAATTTGGTTGGGTCCCATGTTGATCGAAACGCCGCTAGGCAAAAATATCTGGCGTTACGTTACACTTTGCAGATAACATTCGGAGTCGGCATAAAACAGGCAGGCCCTGCTCCGCTAATTTATTGGAGAGGTTATTGCATCCCTTTTTTTGACAGTCAAAACTGTTCTGCATAACACTCAGCTGGGGTTGTTCTGAGAGCGCCGAAAATACCAACTGTTGTACCAATAGCAGTCTTTTGGCAGTATCCACCGTGTGTCAGCAAAAGGCGAAGCTCCTAAGGTTCATAGTCGAGTTTCTACAGGTAATCGTACTAAGTTATACACTTTTTTGTGGATTCGTTGTGTTATCACATTTTCTAAAGAGAAAACTGGTTTCCAGTTCTTTAGAGAAACTCTGCGTGGCAACGATAATGCTAGGAATAAGGCACACATTGACATTGGAAGTTTCTTCGGAACCTCGTCGTTCTCCATACAGCTAACACAGCTGGGACTGTCCAGTATCGTATGGACTACCATTAGAGAGTATACTCCAATAACCATGGATCGATGAACCCTAGTAGCTCCGCCGAGTGCTTGGAGTCAACATAGAAAACGAAAAACCTCGACACACGGCAAGAAATGAAGCTGACTCGACTAAGTGTCCAGAAACAGGGAGAAAGTAGCAGAAACCAAAATCTTTAACGATAGACACGGTCAATTCGCTTGCAACTGCCCGGGCTAAGAGATCAACTGGACAGTTGCCAGGGATAGCTTTATGATCTGGCAAACCGATAATTTTTATAAAAGAGATGGGCGCCATCGCAAGCAACACTCAACCGCCCCCCCCCCCCCCCTTCCACAGCTATTGTAGCTTTCAAATTGCCCAGCAAATACAGTTCTTAAAGAGAACTACCCTGAACTCGCAGAAGAGAAAAGCACTCTCCCTAGTGAGACACGCGTCTATCTGCATACTGTAACAGTTTAAACTCTTACCTATCCAGAATCAATGCCGACATACATAGTGTATGTCCTACGTGCAATGTGTCCACATATAACACCAACCATATCTTTAGTTGCAATGTGGAATCAACGCCTCTGACACCCCTCTCACTTTGGTCCACCCCTGTTGAAACTGCAAGTTTCCTTGGACTCCCGTTAGAGAATATTGATGACATTTTGTGAGTGGTCACGCTTATTGGATGGGGCCAAGCACTGCTACAACAGCAACCCCACGGTTTACAATATTGGCATAAGCCACCACACATTGCCTTAAGGAACCACCAGACTCAATGCCATGCATCGCTAAAGGCTTCTTCTATTTCCAGAAAAATGCACAGCACAATTAATTCTTCTCGACAGACCTCTCTTTCAGTTTGACAACTGAATAAAGAGCTGTCTCTTTAGACTTGTCCCTACAAGAGGCGTGCTGAGATTCTACAAATCGCTCTAGAGGAAACCAGGATTTTTGAAAGAAACGAAGATAGGCTCATTTGTCAGAAGCCGGTAACTTTAACGGCTTAAAAGAGATAAGGACCAATGCAAGTTGGTTTCCTCAAAGAGGATGAATGGAATTGCTCTTAGGCTGCAAACGCCGGCAGCAAAACAGATTCCTGCGCAAATGGGGCTTTCAGAAACACAATAGGTTCCTCACCGCTCATCAACTGGCTTCCAGGTATCTTCCGTTTCAATTAAACGGGGTTTAGCGCAATATTCAAAGCAGATCTATTAGGTCTCCTATTTAGGAAAAAGTTTCGGTAGAGAAGAAATCGCATTTTAATGGATTTTGCCCTTGCGTTTTTAATAGAAACAGGCAGAATTGAAATAACTAAGAAAATTTATTTTTGTGGAGAACATATTTTTATCTTTTATTTTTTACAGTGTATACGCTACAATGTATAAAATGAATAGCTACTTAAATAATCAGGAGTATTATATTATTATTCGAGCAATAATTTTTAAGCTAAAAGCGCAAAAGGTACTTCACTTGAACTCTCTAATCAAAAGGGCATAAGCAACATTATTTGTAAACGGAATATACAAAAAAGGACTAAAAAATTCGAAAAGCATCAACAAATATTCCTCGAAAACACACACACACAATTATGAACTTGTTTATAGTAAAAGCGCTGACAACAAAATGAATAATAATAATAACAAAAGGAATGCATTAGAAGGGATAATAAAAGTGTCATTTGATTATCGAAGACTTTTGTTTGTGTATATAATAAATTATTTAGTTTTGTAGCAAAGCGACCCAATTAACATACATACATATATCTATGCTTCATATATACACACAGGAGAAAGTTCACATAAAAGCACTGTACGACAAACACCAACACGAAGCAAAATGAAAAACTATCGTCTACCCATTTAACGGTGATAAATTTCACAATGTAAACTTTTGTAAATTTAAATACCATCAGTAACCTTCTTGCTTACCTTCTTTGAAAAGTGAAAAGTGAATGGTTATGAACTATAAAAAATACCCAGTATCATATACTTACATACATATATTAAATCTCAAAGACTGGAAGGAGAGGAAGTTGTAAATCTGAAAAAGTTTAAAGGTTGAGTGCTACGTTAGAGAAAAGCTAAAGTTAGTTGCCTGAGTTCTATAAAATATGTATGAAACAAAAGAGCAAGGAAGAGTTGTGAGTATGTCAATGTGTATAAGTAAATTCACTTGCAGACATCAACATAAGCTGACATAAGCTCGCAAACGGATTTTACGCTTTCAATTTTGTTTGGAAATTACAAAAAAAAACAAACTAAGTTAAGCTACTGAAAAGTGAAATGCCTAAGCGCTTCAAGCTTATAAAAATGTTCACACATGATTTCACTTTATTGTTTTATGAGTCAAAACATTTCACACACACACATATATCACAAGAACAACAACGAGGTGAATGAGAAACAAGTAAGGAAGGCTAAGTTCGGGTGTAACCGAACATTACATACTCAGTTGAGAGCTATGGAGACAAAATAAGGAAAATCACCATGTAGGAAAATGAACCTAGGGTAACCCTGGAATGTTTTGTTCGTACGATATGGGTATCAAATGAAAGGTGTTAAAGAGTATTTTAAGAGAGAGTAGGCCATAGTTCTATGGATGGACGCCATTTAGGGATATCGCCATAAAGGTGGACCAGGGCTGACTCTAGAATGTGTTTGTACGATATGGGTATCAAATGAAAGGTGATAATGAGTATTTTAAAAGGGAATGGGCTTTAGTTCTATAGGTGAACGCTTTTTCGAGAAATCCCCATAAAGGTGGACCAGGGGTGACTCTAGAATATGTTTGTATGATATGGGTATCAAATGAAAGCTGTTAATGAGTATTTTGAAAAGGAGTGATCCTTAGTTCCCTAGGTGGACGCCGTTTCGAGATATCGCCATAAAGGTGGACCAGGGGTGTCTCTAGTTGTACGATATGGGAATCAAATGAAAGGTGTTACTGAGCGTTTTAAGAGGGAGTGGGCATTAGGTCTATAGGTGGACGCCTTTTCGAAATGTCGCCATTAGGGTGGGCCAGGGGTGACTCTATAATGTGTTTGTACGATATGGGTATCAAACGAAAGGTGTTACTGAGCATTTTAAGAGGGAGTGGGCATTAGGTCCATAGGTGGACGCCTTTTCGAGATATCGCCATTAGGGTGGGCCAGGGGTGACTCTGGAATGTGTTTGTGCGATATGGGTATCAAATGAAAGGTGGTAATGAGTATTTTAAAAGGGAGCAATCCTTAGTTCTATAAAGTGATCCTTAGTTCCCTAGGTGGACGCCGTTTCGAGATATCGCCATAAGGGTGGACCAGGGGTGTCTCTAGTTGTACGATATGGGAATCAAATGAAAGGTGTTACTGAGCGTTTTAAGAGGGAGTGGGCATTAGGTCTATAGGTGGACGCCTTTTCGAAATGTCGCCATTAGGGTGGGCCAGGGGTGACTCTATAATGTTTTTGTACGATATGGGTATCAAACGAAAGGTGTTACTGAGCATTTTAAGAGGGAGTGGGCATTAGGTCTATAGGTGGACGCCCTTTCGAGATATCGCCATTAGGGTGGGCCAGGGGTGACTCTAGAATGTTTGTACGATATGTGTATCAAACGAAAGGTGTTACTGAGCATTTTAAGAGGGAGTGGGCATTAGGTCTATAGGTGGACGCCTTTTCGAGATATCGCCATTAGGGTGGGCCAGGGGTGACTCTAGAATGTGTTTGTACGATATGGGTATCAAATGAAAGGTGGTAAGGAGTATTTTAAAAGGGAGTAATCCTTAGTTCTATAGGTGGACGCCTTTTCGAGATATCGCCATAAAGGTGGACCAAGGGTGACTCTAGAATGTTTGTACGATATGGGTATCAAACGAAAGGTGTTACTGAGCATTTTAAGAGGGAGTGGGCATTAGGTCTATAGGTGGACGCCTTTTCGAGATATCGCTATTAGGGTGGGCCAGGGTGACTCTAGAATGTGTTTGTACGATATGGGTATCAAATGAAAGGTGGTAATGAGTATTTTAAAAGGGAGTAATCGATAGTTCTATAGGTGGACGCCTTTTCGAGATATCGCCATAAAGGTGGACCAAGGGTGACTCTAGAATGTTTGTACGATATGGGTATCAAACGAAAGGTGTTACTGAGCATTTTAAGAGGGAGTGGGCACTAGGTCTATAGGTGGACGCCTTTTCGAGATATCGCCATTAGGGTGGGCCAGGGGTGACTCTAGAATGCTTGTACGATATGGGTATCAAACGAAAGGTGTTACTGAGTATTTTAAAAGGGAGTAATCCTTAGTTCTATAGGTGGACGCCTTTTCGAGATATCGCCATTAGGGTGGGCCAGGTGTGACTCTAGAATGTTTGTACGATATGGGTATCAAACGAAAGGTGTTACCGAGCATTTTAAGAGGGAGTGGGCATTAGGTCTATAGGTGGACGCCTTTTCGAGATATCGCCATTAGGGTGGGACAGGGGTGACTCTAGAATGTTTGTACGATATGGGTATCAAACGAAAGGTGTTACTGAGCATTTTAAGAGGGAGTGGACATTAGGTCTATAGGTGGACGCCTTTTCGAGATATCGCCATTAGGGTGGGCCAGGGGTGACTCTAGAATGTTTGTACGATATGGGTATCAAACGAAAGGTGTTACTGAGCATTTTAAGAGGGAGTGGACATTAGGTCTATAGGTGGACGCCTTTTCGAGATATCGCCATTAGGGTGGGCCAGGGTGACTCTAGAATGTGTTTGTACGATATGGGTATCAAATGAAAGGTGGTAATGAGTATTTTAAAAGGGAGTAATCCTTAGTTCTATAGGTGGACGCCTTTTCGAAATATCGCCATTAGGGTGGGCCAGGTGTGAGTCTAGAATGTTTGTACGATATGGGTATCAAACGAAAGCTGTTACTGAGCATTTTAAGAGGGAGTGGGCATTAGGTCTATAGGTGGACGCCTTTTCGAGATATCGCCATTAGGGTGGGCCAGGGGTGACTCTAGAATGTTTGTACGATATGGGTATCAAACGAAAGGTGTTACTGAGCATTTTAAGAGGGAGTGGACACTAGGTCTATAGGTGGACGCCTTTTCGAGATATCGCCATTAGGGTGGGCCAGGGGTGACTCTAGAATGTTTGTACGATATGGGTATCAAACGAAAGGTGTTACTGAGCATTTTAAGAGGGAGTGGGCATTAGGTCTATAGGTGGACGCCTTTTCGAGATATCGCCATTAGGGTGGGACAGGGGTGACTCTGGTATGTTTTTGTACGATATGGATATCAAATTAAAGGTATTAATGAGGGTTTTAAAAGCGAGTGGCCCTTAGATGTATATGTGAAGGCGTTCTCGCGATATCGACCAAAATGTGGACCAGGTGATCCAGAAAATCATCTGTCGGGTACTGCTAATTTATTTATATATGCAATACCACTAACAGTATTCCTGCCAACATTCCAAGGGATGTTGATTTCGCCTTGTAGAACTTTTTCATTTTCTTCTACTTAATATGGTAGGTGTCACACCTATTTTACAAAGTTTTTTCCAAAGTTATATTTTGCGTCAATAAACCAATCCAGTTACCATGTTTCATCCCTTTTTTCGTATTTGGTATAGAATTATGGCATTTTTTTCATTTTTCGTAATTTTCGATATCGATAAAGTGGGCGTGGTTATGGTCAGATTTCGCCCATTTTTTATACCAAGAAAACGTGAGCTCAGGTAAGTACGTGGGCTAAGTTTAGTAAAGATATATCGCATTTTGCTCAAGTTATTGTGTTAATGGCCGAGCGTAAGGACAGACGGTGGACTGTGTATAAAAACTGGGCGTGGCTTCCACCGATTTCACCCATTTTCACAGGGAACAGTTACCGTCATAGAATCTATGCTCCTACCAAATTTGAGAAGGATTGGTAAATTTTTGTTCGACTTATGGCAATAAAAGTATTCTAGACAAACTAAATGAAAATGGGCGGAGCCACGCCCATTTTGAAATTTTCTTTTATTTTTGTATTTTGTTGCATCATATCATTACTGGAGTTGAATTTTGACTTAATTTACTTATATACAGCAAAGATATTAAATTTTTTGTTAAAATTTGAATTTAAAAAAATTTTTTTTTAAAAAGTGGGCGTGTTCTTCATCCAATTTTGCTAATTTTTATTTAGCACATATAGAGTAATAGTAGTAACGTTCCTGCCAAATTTCATCATGATATCTTCAACGACTGCCAAATTACAGCTTGCAAAACTTTTAAATTACCTTCTTGTAAAAGTGGGCGGTGCCACGCCCATTGTCCAAAATCTTACTAATTTTCTATTCTGCATCATAACGTCAACCCATCTACCAAGTTTCGTCGCTTTATCTGTCTTTTGTAATGAGTTATCGCACTTTTTCGGTTTTTCGAAATTTTCGATATCGAAAAAGTGGGCGTGGTTATAGACCGATATCGTTCATTTTAAATAGCGATCTGAGATGAGTGCTCAGGAACCTACGTACCAAATTTCATCAAGATACCTCAAAATTTACTCAAGTTATCGTGTTAACGGACGGACGGACGGACGGACGGACATGGCTCAATCAAATTTTTTTTCGATCCTGATTATTTTGATATATGGAAGTCTATATCTATCTCGATTCCTTTATATATGTACAACCAACCGTTATCCAATCAAACTTAATATACTCTGTGAGCTCTGCTCAACTGAGTATAAAAGTAAGTGCTTCATAAAGGGTTATTCGTTTGAAACAGAACAATTTAGTGTGAGCTGACTTTTAACTTATCTCAAACCGTATCGTGAGTTTAAGAGTGTGCAGGATTTGAACTAAGAAATTATTCTACATCTTTTCGAGTTTAAGTTCAGAAACTTTCAACTCAAGTTCAGAGAATTGCGACTCAAGTTCAGAAAATTACAATTCAAGTTCAGAATTTCAAATTCAACTTCAGAAAATTACAATTAAAGTTCAGAAAATAGCAATTCAAGTTCAGAATTTTCGAATTCCAATACCACAAGTTTTCTCCGAAGCGTGTACATCCCGAGCTTTGAAATCCAACAGAGGACAACTCTTTGCAACAAGTGCATAACGATGCTCTGGCCATGAAAATAATTCAGTTGACACCACAGTTTGGCAGCAGTTGAAGGGGGAGAACTCCACAGAGTTGCGAGAGGCAGATGGAGGAAGGCTTGATCTGTACACACAGTACGTTTTTTGCGTGATTGTGGTCGCTCCGTTGACTGTGTAAGTGGTCATATCTTCGTCATCACTGCTGTCATACTAAATGCAGGTCAAAGCTTGTGTAACTAAGAATATAGCTCCATGTCCTTGTAACTGGCCTCTTATGAGAGGAGGAAAGAGAAGAGAGGAAAGGGTTTTTTTCTTCCCTAACTGATTCGTGTTAGCAAAATTGATTTAAGTGCGTCAAGAAGTCCAATGCTGCCTTAGTAGACACTAGGCCTTCATATCCATGTATCAAATTATTAGTGCTAAGATTTACCATCTTACATACTTTTATTTCCATTACATGAAAGAAAAAAGTACTGACATATTTTCTGAACTTGAATTGTACTCGTAACTTTCTGAATTTGGATGTAAATTTCTGAATGTAAATTGGAATTTCTGAACTTAAAAGGTTTTAATAAATTAAATAGAGCCTTTTATATGCAATCCCCAAGCTTCTATCAATAAGAAGGTGATGTGAAAAGTAACAAAGCTTAATTAACCTATTCTTGGCACCGCTAGACTCTTAGAGACAAGGCTAGCAAAAGACAACTGGAGGGTGTTAAAGGTTAGGTTAGGTTGAAGTGGCACACCTGGGCCAGTGACGTTAGGCCCGTTGTGATACCACAAAAATACACCATTACCTTTCCTCTTCGAAACATTTTTAGAACCTGATAAAAGCTAACAGGCCCTTGATGCGCACCCAGAAAGCGCTGCCGTGTAGTTTTAGATGAGGAACCACCATTTCCTCCCCTTTACAACTGCTGCAACATCGACGATAAGGCGCTCCTAACTTTTCTGCATGCTTGCCTAAAAGGTAATGCCCAGTGAGTGCCCTTACAAGTGTGGAAATTGCATCCCTACTTAGGTGGTACACGTGACGGGATCTTTTAGAATCCCATTTTGGCCTTCGATGTCGAACACCACGGTATTTGTAGTCATATTTCGTCGGCTTGACGGTGGATGGCTCTTTTATCATTAGCTTGCATGTGGCAAAGGGCATACCCAAGCGTTCTTGGCCAGAAAGAATCTGCCTGGTTGTACCCAGCCTAGCGAGTTCATCTGCAATACAGTTTCCCTCAATGTCCCTATGTCCAGAGACCCATGCGGGATGTACACGATTATGTTGGACCACCTCTTGAAGAGATCGGCGACAGTTCAGAGTTAGTTCAGAATTGAATGAGTAGGAGCCAAGAGTTTCAATGGCAACCTGGCTGTCGCTGAGAATAAAGATTTCTTTGACAACATTGTGTGTCCCTATCCAAACTGCAGCTTCCATAATTTCTGAAACTTCTGCCTGGAATACGCTGCAGTGATCGGGTAGTCTGAAGTCTTCTGGAGGTCAAAATCCCTTGAGTATACTCCACCTCCAGCTCTGCTGTTTAGCTTAGAGCCGTACGTATATATGGAAATGCTGCCATCAACAGCAAGGTACCTATCCAACTCCGTCCAATAATCCCTACTGGGAATGTTTATCATAAAGTTGGTTTCCGCAACTGTTGTGGTCGCACAGCGATCCGTGCTAGGAGGAAAAATTGGTATTTGTTTAGTATACTAGAGTGTCCTATGGTTTTTTTGTTCCAACAGGACAACTCCCTTGAGCGCATGGCTGACGTTTCCGCCAGCTAACACGATTATCGCCAGCCCTAATCGCTTTTGTCATGTGGCGGCGCTAAGAGTAAAGACGTCCAAATCGATATCTGACCTGATATGGTGCCACTCTTACTAACTAACTTACTAAGTTGGCGTTTAACCATTTATATGATCATGACCGTCAAACAAGGCGTATCTTCTTGTCAGTATCTCTACTTTTTCTGTAACAGCATTGATCCTCGTCTGCATCACTTACGTACTTAATAACTTCGGCTTTTTTAGTCTGCACAGGTATTTTTTTAGGCCCCATGTCCAGAGAGCTTTTGGGAAATGTTATATCAACCTCGCTAAAGCTTCTGGTACTTCTTGCTTCAACATCTGTGATTAGTTTTGCGGTTCATTTAACTCATTACTAATTTTCCCTGCATTTTTGCTACAGCACAAACACTTCTTCTCCACCCCATTTTAAAACGAAATTTATGAACCCTTTATCCATCTTGAACCTTCTACTTTCGGGCGCTAATAGGTCGATTGGTATTGTTCCTGATAATGTAAGCTATTAAAAGAGTTGTTGTTCGCCTAGCAGATGTAAGAGGCTTATTCTGCAGTATGTCAGCAACAGTTCGGAACCGTACAGTAAAAGGGATTATGTCCAACAGCAGCTTTTTATTAATCTCCGATGGCCACACGATGTTTTGCTATCAACTTTTTCCTTCCTGTAGGAGATAGAGCTTTTGCAGAGTATGTATGTCAGAAGTCCGACCTTACGCCTGAGTAATTGACTACCTTATTTCCGTATGTGAGCTTTTGTAATATACGTCCTGGATTTTACAGAAAACGACGTCAATGGAGCCTTTCAAATAGAGAAGAAAATTGTCTTTGCTGGAACATTTCTGCTGATTGCTACTCGGGCGCCAGTTAACGATACCATGTATGCAAACTCAAAAAAATAGTTCTTTCGGATTGGAAGCATTTTAGTTATTTTAATATTAGGTAACGTATATTTAAGGCTCAAATTGTGTAGAATGCAGTGCGTCATTTTTTTCCGTGTGAACGAAAATTCCTATTATATAAGAGCTCCCATTCCCTTCAGTAAGTGGCAGTACACCTGAGTGCCTTTATGAAATGTTTGGTATTATATAGTGGTGACCGTAAATGTGAGTAACTGCTACGCAAGGTGTCACGATGTCATACATATTCTGGCCCTAAATTCGTAAATACATTTCATACAAGCTAAAAAAAAATTTGTTCAGCCTTATTAATGGACCCTTTATTTTTTTGTAACCACATACGAGGTCTCTTTAGATATTGACAACATGCGACAGGCGTCACTTTGCGCAGTTATTTTTGAAACTCTCCTAAGGGATTCAAATGTAGCGTAAGCCAATTGTATACCATATGTATGGATATCACAAGTTATGAATATTTTAAAGCCACTTACTTTCGCATAAAGCATATTATAGATACATTCATATGTATGTAGGTGAAATTTTTAGTTTACTTTTTATAAGCGTATAACTCGTTTATGATGCTTTTATAAGTGTTGTGAAAACCTCAGAATGGAAACTTAAGAATGCGTGCATATGTCCTTTTCTTCCAACTTCTTTTGTTTCAAAAAAAAAAAAATTATTCTATCTCAAAAGCTTATTTATTCAGTGTTGCGATATCGCTTTGAGCTATTAGCTTAAAATCTCAGAAAAATCCTGTACTTATCTTAGAATTCATCATTCGAGACTACAGGTTTATTGGAAAAGTGAGGTATACACTTTTTTGTAACCTGGTGTTATAAGTAGACTAGTGTATCACAAGGCGTCAGGTAATGACGGAAAATAATCTGCGACTCCTTCGTCAGTAAATAAGTTTCGCGATCTTGGCGTTGTTTTTAATTCATCTTTTACTGTTGGTAATCATGCAAAATTCCTCATACCAAAAGCTTATACCAACTTAGCTTTCTTGCGACGATATGCTAAGGATTTCAAGAACCCGTATACCAGAAAAATCTTATACAATGCTTTAGTGCGTTCTAAGCATGAGTATGCTTCAGTCATCTGGAATCCGGTACACTCTTCACACTCTTTAAGAATTGAAAGAATTCACCGCAAGTTCATGCGATTTGCTTTTCTACCTCTACACTTTGTTAATCCCCTGCCACCATACAATGCTAGATAAATGCTTTTCAATGCCTTGCACTTGAAGTTAGACGTTTTGTTCAAAACGTAATGTTTATATTGGACACAATCAGCCCAATTCTAAACGAAAATTCCGTGCGAGTTTTCTCCCTTCTCCCATTCCTCGTATTCTAAATAAAAATTCCTTGTGAGTTTTTTCACTTCTCCCTTTCCTCCTATTCTGAACAATGTTCGAAAAAGCGGAAACCGGTTATGGGAGAAAAGTAGGTATTATGAATGTGAGGGAGAGGGAGATTTCTCTGCCATTTCATAGGAGTTTTTTCACTTGTTAAATTAAAGGGAATGCATCAAAATAGTTAAAGGAAATTGGTTATTTTAAGAAAGAACACTTATTTCTACAAATTTGTGCTAAAAGATGTCTTTATATTCTACCACAATATTCTCGCTTCTAATACAACAACAACTACAACCACTATATTCTTTATTTTAAGTTGAAAAGTATATCATAAGCAACGGTAGAGCTCTTGGTATACAAATTTGATGCAGCCATCCAGAAATTGCGCAAGGATTTTTTAGTAAGACTTAAATAGATTTTGGCATATGATGAAGGACGAATTCAACTCAACTTGGCCGCCAAAAAATTGCTTTGCTGAATGAAAGCAGGCAACTCCGGCAGATTTGTGTTATGCGGCCGTCTTCTTCTTATGTTCCGCTGTTGATGTTGCTGTGGCACCAATTCATTACTCATTTCAGTGAATACCACATGAAATGCAATAAATACTGTGCAATGTTTATATTTTATTTCTTAATTTCCAACAAATTTGCAACAATAATTAAACTTTTCAATTTTTTAAACAAAATAAGAAATGTGCAACGAAATTTCAATTAACAAAACAGCTGACTTCGAAAATTCGAAATTCCTATTCCACAATTATTGTTCTCCCTAGGAGAACAGAATTGGAGGAATTTTTCCGCGGGAATAAAAAAATCCGCGAGAACAAAATTCCGCGAGAATATTTAGAATTGGTCTGAATATCTGGTGCCATTGACTGCTCAGACCTGCCTGCAGTTGACTTTCAATGTCCCTAACAGTGCTGCATTCGAATTACTTCAGTTCCGCACCTCTTCTAAGAGGTTTTGTAGAATTTAATCTGGACTTTGCCATGTCAAGGTATGTGTTTAAGGCACGCATTGAGTCTGATTATTTATCTTAGTAAATCTCACTTTAAAATTGTTAAACTAGTACTAAGTTAATCTGTAATTTAGTCAGTAAGATTGTTACCATTTGACTTAATGAAGATAAATATGAATACCCGCCAAATACAAATATAAAGGTAAAGAGTTGGTAAAGAGCATACATCAACTCCTATGCAAAATACGGTCGGATGAGCGCATGCCTCCAGATTGGAACTAAGTGTATGCTGCTCAATCCACAGGAAAGGCGACTCCGCAAACCACGGCAATTACTGCGGAATCTTTCTGCTCAATATCTATCTAGCATACTGTGCGAAAGAATGAAGCCCATAGTCAACAAACTGAATAAACCTTATCAGCGTGGCTTCTTCACGATGCGACAGCTCTTGGAGAAGACTCACGATATGTGAATCGGTACTATCCATCTTTTCATTGTTCTCAAAGCAGCATTTGTCATCCAAGAAAAAATCGGCGCATCCGCGGCTTGGCAGCACGTCTCTATTGACAAATACAAATTCGCAACTGTGAAGGATTTCGTCTTTAATAACAAAAACAATGTCAGCTTAGAAATCCAACAGAGAATAACTCATGTCAATAAGTGGTACTTTCGCCTGAGTACGCAATTGAAAAGTAAAGTCCTCTCTCAACAGAACAAAAATCACGCGCTACAAGTAGCTCATCATACCTGTCCTGATGTATCGCTCGGAATCATGGACCGCGTCGAGAGCAGATTAGATGGCTCTTGGAGTGTTTGAGAGAAAAGTTTTCCGAAGGATTTGTGGTTCGGTCTGTGATGGCGACGGCGAGTATTGAAGGAGGTATAATAATGGGTTGTATGAGCTTTAAGCAGATATCACTATAGTGCGGTAAATAAGAACGTAAAGGCTCCACTGGATAGGTTACATTATGCGAATGGACGAAGACACTCCAGCCAAAAAAGTATTTCAGTCAGTACCGTAGTTTGGAAGTAGAGGAAAGGGGAGATTTCCATTGAGTTGGAAGAGGCAGAGATTTTCTTTGAGTAGATGCTAGTTCCAGCCAGAGAGACCCACAGGATGCTTTTGAGTAACCCGTAAGTCCGCTTCATCTTTTCTGCATCTATATACATCTTTGCTGACGAAAGCCAGAATCGAATTCGGTTACGAGGCCAAGGCAAGAAACTGGGAGGTATGGAAATGAGAGACTATCGGTTTGTTAGCTATGAAATATCGGTTTGTTATCGTCGGAATATGGGTGTTATTTATTTCTTATCGACGAGTTATGGGTTTTCGATTTCTTCTCGAAGTATTATCGATTGGTTTTTAAAATCTTTTCGAAATTTTATTGAAAATTTATAATTTTATTATAGAAAAATCATCGATTATTTATCAAAAATCTATCGGTTTGCTATCGGAGTATTATCAGCTTTATAATTAGTTAAAATTTTCTTTTTTAAGGCATCATATAGCATAATCTTTTTGATTGTAAATAAGGAAACATTGCACGTAAATAAGCGAACATGCGAGTCAGTCTAGGACTAGGCAGAGCTTCCTATAATGGTGCATAACTATGCAGGTTTCAACTTATGTCTAGATTTCTTTCTAGCCGAGTATATTCATGCGGATTTAGGTGTGACTTGGCTAGAGTTGCTACAGTGGTGATTGAATTATTGAAGACTAAAAATTTATAGATTTTTTAGTTTAAAAAAATTGAAATTTTATTTGTCGGCTTATTATAAAAAATATATATTATATAAAAATATATATATAACACCTAAAGTTATCGATTTGCTATCGTATTTATCGGATTGATATCGAAAAGTTATTGCTATGTTCGAATTATGGAAAGTTATCGAATATTTATTGATACGCTACCAAAAAGCTACCGGTTTTTTATGGCAAAGATATCGTTTCGTTGTCATAAATTTATCGAGTTTTTATTAGAAAGTTATTTATTTCTTATCGAAAGGTTATCGAATTATTTTCGAAAAGTTAAAGATTATCAATCGAAAAACAACCGATAGGTTATCAAAAAGTTATTTATTTGCTATCGCAGTTATCGAATTGATATCGAGAAGTTATTGATATGTAGGAATTATGGAAAGTTATCGCATATTTATTGATATGCTATAAAAAGGCTACCAGTTTCTTACCTCAAAGATATCGATTCGTTGTCATAAATGTATCTATTTGTTATCAGAAAGTTATTGCTTTGTTATCGAAAGGTTGTCCATTTATTGTCGAAAAGTTAAAGATTATTAATCGAAAAGCAACCGATAGGTTATAAAAATGTTATCGATTTGATATAAAAAAAGTCATCGATCTCTTATTTGAGTGTTACAATTTATTATTGGGTTGTTATCGACTGATATCGACGACTCATCGATTGGCTTTGAAACTGATAATTCTTCAACATAAAATCTATGACTCATCTGTAACCAGTCGATAGCGTGCAAATAAGCCGATGAGGCTCTTCTCAAAATGGACAAAATTATTTTTTTCTTGTAAAGTTACCACTATTTTGGTTTTACTTCAAAGCCTAGGCGGGCTCAAGCTAATTTGAATTAATTTGTTTTCTAGACGTACACCTGAGTGTTCACACATCGATCTTTACTCGAACTTGGTACTCATAGCTCTTTTTCTATTCAATCCTCTTTGACGGTGGTGTATACTACGATCATTCTTTCCAGATCATCCCCTTTTGGCAACGCCTAAATACTAATTCTTAGAACAGAAAATCAAATAAAGGGAGTCATCCACTTATTATCCCCAATATTTTCTCATTACATTGCAGAAAAACTTTCATCCAAAACCAACAATTCGAGCAAATCAGCTTCTCTAATTCTTAATAACAAAATATCATCTAAAGGGGCACAAAAACTCCGGATCCCTGCTACGACGTTTTAATTCGTCTGATATCAAGTGTATGTTTTCCATTTGTCCGACATATTGAAATTAAAAACTATTAATGTGTCATTTGCTTACAAATACTTTTTTATTAATAAAGTATATTCTTTTAAAACATATAATACTAATTATGTTTTTCCGCATAGCTAATTACTCATTCTCAACTTCGCACAAAAGTAGCTACCAAAGGCCATAGAAAATGGGAAGCAAAATATTAAAACCCAACCAAAATCCAGCCAGATTTGCACAAAAGCCGACTACAACCCACAATATGGCATATTTAACACTTCAACTTCTACAATTTAAAAGTTTCACACCACACGACAGCAGCCGTGACACGCCATTCAGACTATCGAGGAGGTCAATAGAGGAAGTCAAACAGTAGCATTTTGAGGTGATAGAGCGGGAAATACGAAGCCAAAAACCAAAACACAAACTACAAACTTAACTCTACAAACTAAAATAACAATGAATATGAATATGACACTTTTATGTCATTTTTATGTGCACGACGGCAGGCGACGGTTGATGCACAGCACACTTTTAGCGCTAGCGGTGGTACGGGGCGTATACCTAACTTTTACTTTTTGCCGGCATAGCTCTTTATGGATAAGCAAGTTACATAAGTTCTACGTACGTACGAGTAAGACGGCAGCTGTTGAGGCATAAAAGTATTATTATATTGTTTTCTCTTCTGTTTTTTTATTTTCTTTTTTGAGTTTTTTCAGAACTACGCTAATATACAGATATATGTATGTATGTACACATGTGCCTGTATTGATATATGTTTAAGTGTAGATAATAAAAAAAAAATGCGACGAAAATGACTAGCCATAGTCATATTTCTTTATGACAATAGATGATATTTTGTATACTTATAAACTTGAAAGAGTTGCATAAAATTTTAAATGAAATTTTTTCAATGGCTTTATGTACCATTACCATAAGCCTACAATATAAAGCGATTGCTTCTGTTTTCGTGCAGTAGAGGAAAAGTAGGCTGCCTTTAAATGAGATGTTCCGAGCCAGAGTTACATTAATCGATATTCAAGATCTGTCAACTTCATAAAAAAAAATCTTCATACCGGCAGAAAAATTGTGGTAATTTGTCGAAATTTTTTTAACTTTGTTATAATGAACTTTCACAAAAGTATAAAAATTTATCATTAAGACACTTAGTACATAGGCTTGAAAGAACACATCTTACACAAGAAGCATATAAGAAAGAGCTTGGAGTAATATGTAACATTGCTGCAAATACCGCATATAAAAAAGCAATTGTAGAAAACTCACAAGAAATCATAGAGAACAAAAGAGGAAACAATTAAAAAGGAAGTACAAGCACTTGGAACAATGAGATATACTCGAAGGGCAACTTATAAATTGGCATACTTTACAATAATATCACAGCGTTCAAAACACTTGGAACACTTTAGAGCAAAAACTATAAACTAACACCAACTCAGAAGAACAGGCCTACATGTAAGAAAGAGGTTCAGAGAACACATTCGAGATTCGAACAAAAAACACCGGACCCAACCATCAAACCCAAGTTGAACTTTGCGAATTAGATGGTCGAAAATAAATTCTCCCCAGCACACATCAATCAAACAGTTAAGGTGCTTCGCGTGCAAGCAAAAGACCGTGGTCTAAATGTACTCGAAGAAATAGAAATCTACAAACAATAAACATTCGACGCTAGAAAAATAAACAAATAAACAAACACTATTTCTGACACATTATTTCAGCCCTTAAAATTTATTTAAACAAAAACAGAACAAGCACACAGGTACAATAGAGATACATGCATCAATAAATAGATACAAAGCAATGAGCCACACAAAAAAAAAAAAAATACTGAAATTACTGACTTCTACCTAATTCAGGTAACCACACTAGCTGATCAGTGAAAACCACCCCGTGTCTGAATGAACACAAAACACACACAATGCTTGCTCATGCACCTACTAACTATAAATATAAGACAAGGACAGATCAGAACGAAAAATTGCACTGAAGATGGCACAACGCCAACACAGGGCTGTCTCCAAATAAAACTTGACAAGGAATCAATTCTATTCCGCCCAATTCTGGGTATCTTTTTTTATACTCAGCATGCTTTGCACACAGAGTATATTAACTTTGATTGGATAACAGTAGATTGTACAGGTATAAAGGAATCGAGATAGATATAGACTTCCGTATATCAAAATCATCAGTGTCGAAAAAAAATTTGATTGAACCATGTCCGTCCGTCCGTCTGTCTGTCCGTTAACACGATAACTTGAGTTAATTTTGAGATATCTTCACCAAATTTGGTACACGAGCTTATCTGGACCCAGATTTGTATTGAAATCGGATGATAACCACGCCCACTTTTTATATATATAACATTTTGGAACCACACAAAAAAACTGATTTTTTAGTAAATAATACGCGTATAATGTTGAAATTTGACGTGTGGACTGATATTGAAACTCTTGATAAAAAATTGAAAAAATTTTTAAAATGGGCGTTGCACCGCCCACTTGTGATAAAATCAATTTTACAAATATTATTAATCATAAAAAAATTCACCACAAAATTCGGCAGAGAGATTGCCTTTACTATAAGGCAATGCTTTGAAGAAAAAACTAACGAAATCCGTTAAGGACCACGACCACTTTTATACAAAAGATTTTTAAAAGGATCGTGGACGAATAAAATAAGCTATACCTTTGCAAAAAAGGGCTTTATATCAATGGTATTTCATTTCCCAAGTGGATTTATAACAACGAATAGGAAAAACTTCAATTTCAAAAAATGGACATGACACCGCCCCTTTTATGACTAAGCCATTTTCTGTTTCGGGAACCAAAACTCTACCAAAAATTTACGGATCGTAATAAAATTGGGTACGCAAATTTTCCCTATAGTACAGAATACTTCTAGTAAAAATGGACGAGATCGGTGACCACGGCAACTTAGATATAAAACAAGTTTAAATGGGTCGTAGACTAGAACATTAAGCTATAAATTAGCAAAAAAATAGTTTTGAATCAATGATATTTCACCTATCAAGTTTTATTGTTGTGAGAGATAAGCTAATACATAAATTGTAGCGTTAAGTTGAACTATGTAAACATGCCATCAGGTTGAGTTCTTGTATATGCCGATGTGGCAATGCTATAACAAATGTCAAATAAAGAAACAAAAAAAGCGCTCTCTTCCGGGTTGCAATTTATACGAAAACGAAGTTTGTCCTCTTTCATTTTAATATATCTTAATATATCACAGTGGCGACGAGCAGAAAACAATTCAAACTGATTTATAAACGCGTAGCAAGTGCTTGGTGATCAGCGGCTAATAATATTTTGGCAAAAACTCATGGTTTGTCTTTGAGAAGCAGTTGTTGCAATTCTTCATTGCTGCTAACATTGAGGAGGTAAAAAAGAAGGCAATATTGTTAACTTCGTTATCCGAAAGTGCGTATACTCTGTTGGACAACTTAGTACGTCCGGAGGCGTTGGAAGATAACAGCGTAACTTTGGAAAAGTGTCTCGATTGTCTGCGAAGCCATTATAGGCCAACAACATCTGCGTTTGTGGAGCGTTACAAATTTTACAATGCTACAAAAACAGCGTCAGAATCAATAAATGATTGGGCAGCTAGAGTGAGAGCGTTAGCTGTAAAGTGTGAGTTTGGCCAAAGTTTAAATATGGCGCTAAGGGACAAGTTTGTAATGGGTCTGGAAAAGGGTCCAGCCAGGGACAAAATTTTTTTGGAAAATGTAGGCGCAACTTTCGAGAAAGTGATAGCGATAGCAAATACAGCAGAGTACATTAAGCAACAACAAGAGGATATTATACAAGTAAAACAGGAAGAGCTAAATTTTTTGAAGTAAAATCAGAAGTCGCAAGCAGAGCAAAAGAAACAGCAAAATTGGAAAAACAAGTCAAATCAAGGCCAGCCGAAACAGCAACCATGCGAAGTGTGCGGCTACACTAACCATAGCAAAAGTGAATGTAAGTTTAAGAATTATAAATGTAATAATTGTAAAAAAAGGGGGCACCTAAAAAAAATGTGCAAAGAGAAAAGTTGAAATTTTTTGAATAATGCAGACGAGTTAAGTTTATTCTCACTTAATAGTGCGAAAGATAAACTTATTGTTGTAACCATTTTTGTTGAAGGCAAGGCTATTGATATGCAGCTCGACACAGGGTCAGAAAACAATGTGATGTCGGAAGAGACATACAAAAGCCATTTTAGAAAAAATAAACTAAATGAGATATCAATTTTGTTGAAGACATACAACGGTGGCAGTATTGTGCCGCTTGGTGAGTTTGAGGTGGATGTACACTTTAAAGAGCAACGCAAATACATTTCATTTTTGGTTATTAAGGCCGGCGGTCCGCCGTTGTTAGGTCGAAAATTCTTAAACAGTTTTGGTATTGAATTATCTAGCTTAAATTTTTCTAAACAAATCAGATGCGACGTCAATGTCTTACAAAAATTTTCCAAACTATTTGATGGGTCTTTGGGATTATTTAAGAAGAGTAAAGCCCATTTACATGTAAAGGAAGGCACCGAACCGAAATTTTTTAGGCCTCGACCATTACCTTTAGCGATTAAAGAAAAAGTTGAAAAGGAGATAGACAAGTTAGTAGAACTGAAAGTTTTGGAACCAGTGGATTATTGCGAGTGGGGGACACCGATTGTTCCAGTGCAAAAAAAAGATGGGGGAATTCGCATATGCGGTGATTTTAAAGTGACCTTAAACCCACATCTGCATGTGGAAAAGTATCCCTTACCACGTATTGAAGAGATTTTTGCCAAGATGCACGGCGGGGTGAAGTTTGTAAAACTTGATTTAAGTACAGCGTACCAGCAAATCGAGTTGGATGAACAATCTCGCAAATTCACAACAATTTCGACGTCAAAAGGCCTTTTTCAGTATACAAGACTGATATATGGGTTGGCATCCGCACCCGCCATTTTTCAAAAAATTATGGACACACTATTAGTAGGCATTGAGGGCGTGGTAGTATTTCTCGACGATATACTAATAACAGCAACCAACGTCAGACTTCTTACTCGAAGACTTGAAAAAGTGTTAGCCCTGTTAAGTGAGGCAGGGTTAAAGTTGTCTAAATCGAAGTGTGAGTTTTTTGTTGACGAAATTAAATATTTAGGGCATATTATAAACAAAGAGGGCTTGCATATGGATCCTGATAAAGTGAAAGATATTAGAGGCGCTAAAGAGCCATCAAACGTAAAAGAGCTTCAATCTTTGTTAGGGGTGATAAATTTCTATAGAAAATTTTTACCTAATTTATCTACTTTGCTTCACCCACTTTATCAGTTGTTGCAGGCGAATGCAAAATTCGAATGGTCAAAAGAATGTTCGGAAACATTTTCAAAACTTAAAGACTTATTGGCATCAGAGAAATGCCTAGCCCATTTTTGCCCCGAAAAAAGAATTAAATTAACGGTGGATGCTAGTCCCACGGGAGTAGGTGCGGTTCTAACGCAAGTAGAGACTGGTGAAATAGAGAAACCAATAAAGTTTGCTTCAAGAACATTGTCGGATACTGAAAAAAGGTATTCGCAACTTGACCGAGAAGCATTGGCTATACTGTTTGGTGTAAAAAAGTTTCATCAGTATATTTTCGGTAGGCATTTCACCTTGGTTACTGACAACAAGCCGTTACAACACATTTTTAGTCCGAAAAAAGGAATTCCAGAAATGGCGTCAAATAGATTGCAGCGTATTGCTCTAACGCTATCAGGTTATCGTTTCGACATTGAATACGTCAAGTCTAAAAACAATATAGCAGATTATTTCTCGCGAAACCCCGACAGCAGTGCCGAGGATCAATGCGTTTTGCCTGATGATGTTTATGTAAATTATTTTCAAGAGCTTGGTGGACGAAGCGAAATGATTAACCTAGAAAGCATTAAAACTGAAACTGCACAGGATAATACGCTACAACGAGTAAAGAAATTTCACCATGAGGGATGGCCAGAGAAATGTCGGGATCCAGAGTTGTTACCATATTTTAATAAAAGATTGGAATTGGGCGAAGAATCAGGTTGCTAATTTTGGGGGTTTCGGGTTGTGGTTCCAAAAGCATTGCAAAATAAAGTTGTCGAATTTTTACATGCGACACACATGGGAATTGTGAAAATGAAATGCATGGCTCGTGAGTGTTGTTGGTGGCCGAACCAGGGAAAAGATTTGGAGAAGGTAGTAAAAAGTTGCGAGCCCTGTTTACTTAATCGTCCGAACCCACCAAAGCAAGAGCTTCTCCCATGGAAGAGACCCCAGGAAGTATGGTCGAGAGTCCATTTAGATTTCTTTGGACCTTTTAAAAACCGCTGGTGCTTAATCGTTGTAGACAGCACAAGTAAATGGGTGGAATGCATAGACATGGGAACGAATATAACTAGCCGAGCTCTTATAGCAGTGTTGAGAGAAATATTTGCACGTTTTGGGTTACCAAAATGCGTGGTTTCGGACAATGGTACGTCATTCACATCGAATGAGTTTACCAATTTTTTGAAACAGAATGGAATTACACATGTAACATCTCCTGTAGGTCACCCACCCACTAATGGTCAGGCGGAAAATGCGGTTAAAACAGTTAAGACCGCCTTAAAACGGAATTTACTTAATGCACCGTTGTCTGACTTCAACAAAGTTCTGAGTAATTTTTTGTTAGATTATCGAAATACTGTACATGCTAGTATGGGCGTATCTCCAGCCTACATTATGTTTAATAAAAGGAAATTAAGATGTCGATTAGACTTACTCAATGGAAAGCGAAATGTTGTTAATCTAACCAATACTGAAATCACAGCATTTGTTGAAAAAAAGAAAAATGAACAAAAGAGATATTTTAAAGGAAAGCAAAACAACAACTTTAACGTGTATGACGCGGTGATAGTTAAAGATTATTCGGTTCCAGGGAAAGTAAAATGGACAAAAGTTGTGATTTCCAAAAGAATTGGAAAGCAAATGTATATTGTAAAAACTTACCATAATAAATCTTGGAAAAGACACGCAAATCAAATTATCTTATCGCAAAAAGAATCATCGCACTCATCACTAGATGATCCACTACAACCTTTAACAAATTTAAGTAATGAAAATCAAAACATATTAACTAATAATTGTGGTCCCGATGATACAAGTACAGACAAAAATACAAAAACAACTACACATACAAGTAATAACGTACCCAACGATATTATTTGTAATGAGAAAACGAAGTCACGGGAACCCACTACTCATTATAATTTAAGACCGAGAAAATAACAATTTCTTGTCAAACAAAATTATGTATCCTAAGCGCGAAAGTCTGTATTAAAATCATGTATATGTTACCAATTAAGAAGGGGGTATTGTGAGAGATAAGCTAATACATAAATTGTAGCGTTAAGTTGAACTATGTAAACATGCCATTAGGTTGAGTTCTTGTATATGCCGATGTGGCAATGCTATAACAAATGTCAAATAAAGAAACAAAAAAAGCGCTCTCTTCCGGGTTGCAATTTATACGAAAACGAAGTTTGTCCTCTTTCATTTTAATATATCTTAATATATCACAATTGTAAAAGGAAATGGGGAGACATTTTTTTTAAATGGGCGCTGCCACGTGTTATGTACAAAAATAATTTATCTGAAATGAAATGTGCAATTGAAGCTCACGCTGAGTAAATAATGTTCGCTTACACCCGAACTTAGACACCTTTACTTGTTTTTTTGTTTTTGTGATAAGTCTTAAACTTCGCAGTGGATATCATAAATACTTATATGCTGTCTAATTCTGTATATTTATAATTTTTTTAAAAGAGTACCTAAGTCTTAAACACCGACAGAGCCGAGATAGGGTGATATTCAACTCAGCAATGGATATGTTATTTATATTCTGTGTAATCTTTGGTATTTTTGATGCTTTTACTAAGTCTGAAACTCCGAAAGTATACCTTAATCTCAACCGCCGAAAGAGCTGAGATAGGGTGATCTTTAAATCAATAGTGGATATCATAATGTTATTTCGGCCAATGCTGCATTTTTTTTTTTTTTTTTTGTGAAGCCTTAAGCCGCGAAAGTCTATCATTTATTTCACTAGTATAAGCGCTCTTCCATAAATCACTGTTCAAATCTTTCCATAGTTATGCATTTCAACAGAAATTTGCTGATTATGTAAACGTAACGAAATACATGCAACAATTGCAGCCACAAAAAAGTTGACTAGTTGTCATGTAGCAGACAGTGCTTACGCCACAAATCTTGGCATTTATGCGGTTTTAGTTACACATCAACATACAAGTGAATGTATGCAGTTACAGTGATGACAAGCAAGATGCCGAGGGGTTACCCAAGTCAACCACATGTCATAGTTCTATTCAACTAACATGCCACATACACATACACGCGCATACAAACAAACAATTATGTGTTTATTGCAATTAGGTATAGGCTTACATTCGACTAAGTGACATATTTGTAGTGCAGGCAGGTATACATGTGCACGTTTGCGCACATAATGATGTCTATCAGAACATACTCAGCACTTAATTATTATAAAACTGATTTGCATTTGAACAATTTACACATCATTGTTATCATTCTCTATATATATAATATAACGGTTTAACGAGACAGTTAACAAATATGCACATATAATATGATATAAGTAGGTACAAATGTATTTTGTATATATGTACTAGCAGACCCGGCAGCCGTTGTTCTGCCCTAAATTTGGCCTATCTCCATACATTTTAAAAAGCTTTTTCCGTCTAACTCTGCCCTCCCCCCCCCCCCCTCGTCACTTTTTCTTAATCCTTTTATTCACCCCTCTTTCCGTCTTTTTCGCTTCATATATGTCCATCTTCGTCTCATTCTATCTCTTTCTCAGTCTCGTTCTCTCTTTTCTATTCTCTCAAGTTCTCTCTTTCTTCTTCATCCCTTACTGCCTGTCCAAGAGGGTGGTATGTATTTTGTTCCAGTCCCAGTCCCAGTCCCACTCCGAGTCTCGGTCCCGGTCCTAGTCCTAATCCCAGTCCCAGTCCGTCTCTGGTCTACTACCCGGAAAAAAGGATCGTAAATATTAATATAGGCAAATTTATATACGAAATTTCAGGCAAATCGAACAGGACGTATGTAAATAGGTATATGGGTATTATTAATTCATGTCTTTATTTCGGCTTCGCATGCATATTTATCAGTTTTACCACGTTGATGCGACTAAATCGAATATCACAATGAAAATTACTTTAGAGCTCTCAAAAATAGTTTCATTTGATATCTCATTTACCCACACATTCTAGGGGTATCCGGGTCCACATTTTGGGCTATATCTCGAGACCCTAGTCTCCCAGCGTTATAACATATTACTCTGTACTAAAGCACTCATCAACAAATTTAATTTGAAATCCATATTGTATAAACACTGTCTAGGCATTCACGGCCCCACGTTTTGGCCTATATCTCGAGACCATAGTCAACCAGGGGTATGAAATCTACCCTCTACTAAAGCACCCATCAACAACTTTCATTTGTTATCCATATACTATAAACACATTCTAGGGGTACTCGGGTCCACGTTTCGGCCAATATCTCGAGACCCTGTAGGTCGATCGCAACCAAACCTATGTAGCAACCACCCGCGTGAGGTTTACGCAACTTGTGTGAAAGTTTGAACAAAATCGACCGACGCATCTCTTCAAACACCGGCGACCAACTAACACACATTTTAGCCTTTCCTTTTATATATATAGATTTTTATTTTTCACACTTCACTATAATATTAAAACGAAATGCAGATTCTCGTTGCTTTTGAAATTCGGCCTAAAAATTGCACATGTAACAACTAAAGACTCCCCTGAATAAAAGAAAATGTCATAGTACCTCTAAATCACGGGCTCCCTCAGAAACCCCGAGCCCGGGGCTAATCCCCCCCCCCTTTTGTCGGGCCTGGTGATGTGCTATACTTGATATTATCCGCTATAATATTTTTTATTGATAAGCACGTAGTTTAATTAAACACCAACCAACTACGCGGAAGTATATCCGCACCACCTTAAAATATGAGTGCCGATGCGTATACGTAACATTTTATTATTACGTACAAAGGTACCTTGAATATATTACGTATAAACACATAAAAAATGTGTAATAAAATAATATTGCGCGTTTAAACTGAGATATAACCTATCCCGTATTTCAAGATATATCAAACTACACACGGGGTGCAAAACAAATTCAAAATCGGTTCAGTAGTTTAGGAGTCCATCGCGGACAAACAATGTGACATGTGATTTTTATATATATAGAGATATGTAATTGCTTGTGCGCTGCATACGCATTCGACAATGTCATACAAATCAGCAAATTTTCAAAGTTTACACATCCTTAAACACAATTCCTACATATATACATAATGTTACATTTCCGGTTACGCTGTCGTCATGCTTAGTGCAGCAGAACATTTGTGAAACGCAACAGCATGACTTAATTTATATGTGACAGCTGTTTAATGTAGGCCATACATATTTATGCGTAAATAAGCTTAGATATAAAATTACGTTTTTATCATTCGTAGTACTAAAACAACAGTAGTTAAATACAATTTTTCTTTTAAAATATAGAATATCAGCATTAAGAGCAAAGCACTTTTACCTTTAGATTAGTGTTGAGCAAAATCGTTGCTGGCGACTTTTCGTCACTTCATCGGCAAGTGACTGTTATTCAGTAATTTAATTGTGGATTGAAATAGAACAGAAGTGATTTGCGCCAACATTGTGCTGCCTTTTTTCTAACACATTTGTGAACTGGGGTTCAAGGGATAGTGAATCGCAATTCAAAGCTTATCCAACCCAATTGTCAACCTCACCTACCCATGGTGAATCCTGTTTCTTTAGCAGGTGAGGCGTCCCAAGTTCCTCGTGAAGCTAGAGGGTGGGGGTCGAGATGGCCTTGAAGGTTCAATGTAGTCATTTTAAATCGTTGCTGGAGTGATCTTAGTTACATCAAATTGGTTGTAAGAAAATTATTTGCAACGGGAGAAGTGAAAAATTACTAAACCAATTTTAGTCCAAAGAAGACTAATGTTTCCACTGCTCGGCATTTTGCTAAATTCAAAGATATGATAACAAGAATGATCTTAAGAACTTCGTCGCGTTGTCCGTAGAACACCATTTATGCTGATTATGGCTGTTCACCATGCAACTACTCCATACAGCGATATGGCCCAATTAATCGCGGTATAAATCCATCGGCATGTATTGGGAGTAATCGGCCTCTTTTTCTCCCTCCTTTTTGGCATTGAATGACGTTATCCTTCCAGTTTAGCTTTTTGTCTAGAACCACGCCTAGAATATTGGCCTTATCGGCAAGATTAAGGCTGACACCATTTAGTTACCGTATGTTTAACGGTGTTCTTTTGTACCATTTAGTCTTTACAATTATCTCAACTTGAGCGAAATCGACGTGGAGTAAACATCGGGGGGCCTACGAGAAAACCTCTTTCAATGCTACCTGCCACATAATATTTGAAGGAATTTGCAGCTGTAAGCAAAAGTTAGCTTCATCACTTAGTAGCGAGATTAACTTTAGGTTCCATAGAAAAGGGGGAAGTATACCACCCTAAATTGTATTTTTCTTCCCTTGAGTAGTTGATCATTCAGCCCCACTAGAGACTTATTTACACCCCGATTCGTAATAGTGTTGTTAATAGCTTCTGAGCTTAAGTTGTTTAACGCTCCTTCAATGTCTCAGGAAGGCCATAAGACAACAAGCCTTTTCGACCAAAAATGTTTCTATAATATAAACCAGTCTAGTAGGAGCAAATTCTGTTAATATGCTTTTGATTTGCGCAAGTTAATAGCTAGATATGAGGTTTCTATCAATAGTAATAATAAGGAAGTTGCTAACTATAATCTCCAAAGTCACACAGCACGAAGATGGAAAGACTGATTGGTCTGTATCACAATGTAGTTGCTAGTAGTTTGCCTCGATGTTTCCCAGCTTATAGAATTAACTGTGGCACTTCTCCACTCACACGTAATAAAGTTCAGAGCCAAGCAGGCGTCATAAATAAGAACCAGCCAGTTAGCTTTTGTCTTCATAGAGTTAATAAGCTAAGCGCACTTAATTTCATCTGATCCAGCAGTCTTAAATCGCTTGAAGCTTTTAACTCCCAACTTAACCTTCTACTCGGTGATGGCTTTGTTTAGAGGCAGGTGCTTTTAGTGCATTGTGCAGAACTCCCCGAAAATATGTATTGAGGAGCATCTCTAGTTTTGCCCGTTCAGTGAATTCGCCGTACCATCCTCACCGAACCAGGTCTCCGCAAAAAGCTCACAGCTGTGTCACGAACTACGCCAAATTCAACTAAAATTAATTTACCTGTACGTGCGTGGTTGACACAAAATTAAGACGAATTGGTGTTTTTACATGCAGCGGGAGGAAACCCGCACAACAAAAGAAACTATAAACAAAGTTAAGGAAATGAGTAGGCAAACAAACATCACAAAAGCAAATTCATACACAAATAGACAATAAAGAGTGATTGTCTAAATAAAAAGACTTACAAATGAATGCAAACACATTGTTTACCAAGAGCATAAAGATAGATACAATAGGCGACAAATATATGTACATTAGGGTGGACTAAAGAAAATAGAAAACTTGGCGTTTTCCTTGAAAAGATCGCAGATAAACGTGCTACCTGTAAAAAAAAAACAACTGGTACGATGAATAATACCGAGAGAAACCAAGAGAAAAGACGATTCCTGCAGGGCTACGTTAAAAGCGAGCGCAACAAAAAGAGTGTCAACATAAGTTGAAATGGAAGCTAGACGTCTTTACAGGAAGAAAAAAATCGGAAGGCAGAAAAGCGTGTGTGCGAGGAACTTCAGCTGCTAGCCACCAGGAATAACCTTGTAACCGAGGTCCATAGAGTAGTTAGAGAGTACTTAGATTATGGAGGAAACACTTCTCTAAATGGGCACAGTGATTTTCTACACAGAGATGATAAACACGATCCCGCAATCGATGATGATGGAACTTATGTCACTCCACCGATTATGACAAACAAACTAAAAGACCGCGGAGACTAACGGATTGCCTGCGGAGCTATTCAAATACGGCGGCGAGGAGTTGGTAAGGAGCTTCTTTGCAAAATATGGTCGGACGAGTGCATGCTCGTCGATTGAAATCTAAGTGTTCTTTGCCCAGTCCACAAGAAAGGGGATCCTGCAAAACTGCGCCAACTATCGTGGAAGCAACTAACTTAAAATCGTTTATAAGGTCCTGTCAAGTCTATTGTGCGAAAGATTGAAGCCCATCGTCAACCAGCTGATTGGACCCTATCAGTGCGGCTTCAGACCGGGTAAATCTACCATGGACCAGATTTTCACAAACCATTCAATTTATGAAAAAAATACGCCTGGTTACAGCCGCCTTCGCCACGAAAGGTGCTGCCCATATGCCACTATGTCTGTACTTATACGGTTGTGCAAAGTGACGTTGAACAGCATCATCAGCTCAGTCCGAATATTGAAGGGCGTCTCAGCCGTTCGAAGCTAAACGAAGGAGCCCTGTTAGTGAACGAGAGAAAGTTTCTTTCAAAGACTGAAGGACCTCTAGGCGTTAGCGATGGCGAGTAGAATTCAGCGGCTACGCTTTTCAGGAAATGGTATACGAATGAAAAATTAAGTTCCGGCTAAGAAAGCATTTTTATCGAAAGCAGAGGCAGAGGGCGGCCTCCACTACGCTGGAAGGACCAGGTGGAAAACTATCTAAACTCCCTTGGTGTGACAAATCGGCGCCAGTTGGGAGTGCGAAAAAGCGACTGACGCGCCTTGTTAGACGGCCATAACCGTTAATACGGTTAAGCGCCAATTGAGTAAGTAAGTAAGTAATCGAGAAAATCATTTTTTTTTTTTGTGCTAACCATAATATACATTTTACACACTATTATTTTATATACATTGGTATTTTTATTTTTATTTACTTAACGCCAATAAAATTTGGTTATTATGCACGATTATGTTGATTTTCATTTTATATATTCATGTGTATATCATCTAATAGTTGAGTTCTTATACCCACTTGTACAAACAGTTTTATATGTAATAAGTAAGGAGTCAAAGACGGTTTAAGTGCCGGATTGATATTAAAAACATTTTTTTTTTTGCAGAGCTTTTAACTATCATTTTGATTACCGAAAAATTCTAATCGATTTATAATCAACTTGTTATCGACAACAATAAGAAAGGAATATGTACAATAACAAAGGTTAACTTTTCGATATTTCATCAAATATTTTTCGATAAAAAAATGATAGCCCTGCGATAAAAAATCGATTTTTTTTTTATAATTTTTCGATAGCAAATTGACAACTATTTAATATTTGATTGTTTTAATAAAATCGATATTTTTTCGGTAACTTTCACACAACAAATAGTAAACCTTTGGCAAAATGTGGTAGAAATTATGAAAAGTTTCTTATCTGAACAATCGGTTGTATGAGATATATACCATATACATATGTATACCACCGATCTATAAAATTTTTTCAGACAACAATGAATGCTCCATACTTAAGCATTCGGTGAAATTTGAAGCCTCTGGCTATTAAAATGGCGTAGTAATTACAAAAAGCTTCTTAGCCGAACAATCGGTTTTGGAAGATATATGCTATATATGCGACCGATCTCATTAGTTTTTTCAGACAAAAATATGTGCAATATACTAAAGCATATGATGAAGTTTGAAGCTTCAATTGAGGAAGATATGACAAAAATCATCTTTTTCTGAAAAATCGGTTGTATGGGGGATATATGCTATAGTGGTTCGATCCGGCCGGTTCCCACAAATGTCTAATCGGACACCGAAATATACCCACGTACCAAATTTTATCAAGATATCTCAAAAATTGAGGGACTAATTTGCGTACAAACAGACGGACAGACGGACATGGCTAAATCAACTGAGCTCTTCATCCTGATTATTTCGGTATACTTTTGGTAGATCTATCTATTTTCCTTTAAATACTTCAGGTCAGGTCAGGTTGGGTGGTAGCTTCCCTGATGAGAGGAAGCTCACTTGGACAACATGACGGTCCGTTGTGATACCACATATAATAAACTAAACTAACGGTGACGTAGATATAACTACTTAGAGAATCGTTGGGTAGCAACGATAAAGTTCCGAATGATCCCTATCTCAACCTTGGATAGCTCCTCGGGAGATCCGAGTGAGTCTCGACCAAAATACTTTCGCCTAGTTCTGGCAAAAGCTGGCAGTCAAGCATAAAGTGATTTGGTGATTCCACCTCATCATCCTCCATACAGCTGCAGCAGGATGGAGTTTCCAATATATTGAGACGTACCGCATGGATACCCATGGGACAGTGCCCTGTCAAAACCCCAATGACCATTGATAGGTGAGCCTTAGTGAACCCAATTATTTCAGCAGACCTCCTGCCATCCACCTTCGGCCAGAAAGATCTTGATATCCTACAAGACGTAGTGTCCGCCCAACGTTTGCTGAGCTGACTCGAGGCCCAGCTATGGAAGAGCAATCCACAGGTGGCTAGCGGAATCCCGAAATCCCTACAGCCATCTTCATCCGGTTCAGTTGTACCGATTCGGGCTAAGAGATCCGCTTGACAGTTACCCGGAATATCACTATGGCCCGGGACCCAGATAATCTTAATTGTAAAATAATTCGATGCAATCGCAAGTGTGGTCAGGCACTCCCAGACCACCCTCGATCGCACTGTAGTTGAGCTCAAGGCCTTTATAGCCGCTTGGCTATCAGAGTAGATGTTAAATTCCCTAACCGTAGTAGCGCTGGATAGCATTTCATCCACCGCATCCTTAATCGCAGCAACTTCCGCTTGGAATACACTGCAGTGATCAGCCAACTTAAACTTGCGGCTTACATTTAGCTCTTGACAAAAGACCCCCCCGCCAACCTTTCCGTCCAACTTCGACCCATCCGTGAACAAGTTAACCGGTGCCATGCCCCAGATAATTCCTCTTCTCCACTCCTCCCTCGGGGGAATGACTGGGGTGAAGGTTGTATAGGGAGCGGCCACCGGCATGCAATAGTCCGTCCTGTCCGGGATAAAGTCGAAACTAGTAAGAAGGCTAGAGTGTCCGAAATCAGAAAGCATATAACCCATATCACGAAGCCTGACCAACGACCGGGCCGCGGCTGCCTTTCCCGCAATATCTACTGGATGTATATTCAGCATGACATTCAGTGCCAAGGTAGGTGTTGTTCTCATAGCGCCACTGATGCCGATAAGCGCCGTCCGTTGCACTGACACTAGCATTTTGGAGGTGCTCGCCGTGTCCAGTGCTTTCCACCAGACCAGCACCCCATATAAATTAAATACTTACAATTTTAAGATTCGTGACGAAGTTAGTATACCATTTCATTTTCATGAAGGGTATAAAAATGAATAAATACATGGTGCGATTTGCCTCCGAGCAAAGTAACATAAAAATTTAGAAACAAGTTTTTTAATTAAAAACAAGTAAGGAAGGTTAAGTTCGGGTGTAACCGAACATTACATACTCAGTTGAGAGCTATGGTGACAACATAAGGGAAAATAACCATGTAGGAAAATGAACCGAGGGAAAACCTGGAATATGTTTGTATGACATGTGTATCAAATGAAAGGCATTAAAGAGTATTTTATGAGGGAGTGGGCCATAGTTCTATAGGTGGACGCCATTTAGGGATATAGCCATAAAGGTGGATCAGGGTTGACTCTAGAATGCGCTTGTACGATATGGGTATCAAATGAAAGGTGTTAATGAGTATTTTAAAAGGGAGTAATCCTTAGTTCCATAGGTGGACGCCGTTTCGAGATATCGCCATAAAGGTGGACCAGGGTGACCCTAGTTTTTGTTTGTACAATATGGGTATCAAAAGAAAGGTGTTAATGAGTATTTTAAAAGGGAGTGGGCCTTAGTTCTATAGGTGTACGCCTTTTCGAGGTATCGCAATAAAGGTGGACCAGGGGTGACTCTAGACTTTGTTTGTACGATATGGGTATCAAATGAAAGGTGTTAATGAGTATTTTTAAAAGGGAGTGGCCTTCGTTCTATAGGTGTTCGCCTTTTCGAGATATCGCCATAAAGGTGGACCAGGGGTGACTTTAGAATATGTTTGTACGATATGGGTATCAAATGAAAGGTTTTAATGAGTATTTTAAAAGGGCGTGGGACTTAGTTCTATAGGTGGACGCCTTTTCGAGATATCGCCATAAAGGCGGACCAGGGGTGACTCTAGAATAAGTTTGTACGATATGGGTATCAAATTAAAGGTATTATTGAGAGTTTTAAAAGTGAGTGGTGGTAGTTGTATATGTGAAGGCATTTTCCAGATATGGACCAAAATGTGGACCAGGGTGACCCAGAACATCATCTGTTGGATACCGCTAATTTATTTATATATGTAGTACCTGCCAAGATTTTAAGGGTTTTTTATTTCGCCCTGCAGAACTTTTTTAATTTTCTTCTACTTAATATGGTAGGTGTCACAACCATTTTATAAAGTTTTTTCTAAAGTTATATTTCGCGTCAATAAAACAATCCAATTACCTTACAATGTTTCATCCCTTTTTTCGTATTTGGTATAAAATTATGGCATTTTTTTCATTTTTCGTAATTTTCGATATCGAAAAAGTGGGCGTGGTCATAGTCGGATTTCTTTCATTTTTCGTACCAAGATAAAGTGAGTTCAAGTAAGCACGTGAACTAAGTTCATTAAAGATATGCCGATTTTTGCTCAAGTTATCGTGTTAACGGCCATGCGGAAGGACAGACGGACGACTGTGTATAAAAACTGGGCGTGGCATCAACCGATTACACCGATTACCGAAAACAGTTAACGTTATAAAATCTATGCCCATACCAAATTTCAAAAGGATTGGTTAGTTTTTGTTCGAATTATGGCGTTAAAAGTATCCTAGACAAATTAAATGAAAAAGGGCGGAGCCACACCCATTTTGAAATTTTCTTTTATTTTTGTATTTTGTTGCACCATATCATTACTGGAGTTGAATGTTGCCATAATTTACTTATATACTGTAAAGATATTAAATTTTTTGTTAAAATTTTACTTTAAAAAAATTTTTTTTTAAAAGTAGGCGTGGTCCTTCTCCGATTTTGCTAATTTTTATTGAGCGCTCATATAGTAATAGCAGTAACGTTCCTGCCAAAGTTCATCATGATATCTTCAACGACTGCCAAATTACAGCTTGCAAAACTTCTAAATTACCTTCTTTTAAAAGTGGGCGGTGCCACGCCTATTGTCCAAAATTTTTCTAATTTTCTATTCTGCGTCATAAGCTCAACCCATCTACCAAGTTTCGTCGCTTTATCTGTCTTTTGTAATGAATTATCGCACTTTTTCGGTTTTTCGAAATTTTCGATATCGAAAAAGTGGGCGTGGTTATAGTCTGATATCATTCATTTTAAATAGCGATCTGAGATGAGTGCTCAGGAATCTATATACCAAATTTCATCAAGATACCTCAAAATTTACTCAAGTTATCGTGTTAACGGACGGACGGACGGACGGACGGACATGGCTCAATCAAATTTTTTTTCGATCCTGATTATTTTGATATATGGAAGTCTATATCTATCTCGATTCCTTTATATATGTACAACCAACCGTTATCCAATCAAACTTAATATACTCTGTGAGCTCTGCTCAACTGAGTATAAAAAATGTGTTTCTAAACGGGGTCGCCCCTAGGCAGTAATTTGGCAAGCAATCCGAGTGTATTAAAAATAAAGAATAACCTCCGAAGAGATTTTAGGCCGAGCTCCTCGGAGCACGCTGCCATCACACCACGGTGGTCGCCAGTGTATTTCTGCTATGAAAAGCTTCCCAGTGAAAACTCATCTGCCTAGCAGATACTGATCGAAGTCTGCGTAAAACATCAGACATGCATGTATGAAAAATAAAAGGATCACGACGCAAGTTGAACGACAAGCTCGGCCTAAGTCTCTTCGGAGCTATACCGCGTCTTGCATTAATTTTGTATTAACTACTTAGGCGGATAGAATTTCTGTATGCTGTATCGAGGTGATTACTTAAATCTTAGGAGGGCAAATAAAATGTGAAATCCTTTTCAAAATCATTTTTTCGCTTTTTTTTTTATCATATGATCGTTAGATGAGTTAATTAATATCCCGTCGCCAAAGAAGAACAAAAAACATTAAGACGAAAAAGACGAAAAATTTTAAGTGAAAATATCGCATATTAGTAACCTCTTCCCTTTTGTTTTTCCATATACATATTCAGCCCTTGTGAGTTGTTTTCGGACCAGCCAGATCAACGAAGCCTGTTCGCCATAAAATGCAAATACTTGCAACGTCTCAAGTAAGAACGGATTGCAAATTATGTAAATATGCATGGATTTTGTGCTGCGAAAAGGAACATAAGTTGAAACATCAGGCACATAAGTGCAGTTGCAAAGAAATCAGGAATTGAAGGATAAAGGCATTAGCATTTACATTTTGAAGCAAACTAATGAGGGATTTAAGATGATAAAGTGTTAATTATACGCTAATGCTATTGGCGCGAGGTGCCTGTGATCAAATTATGCAAAGTGCATTAAGTGAGAAAATAAATAATAAAATCTTACTTGTATTCCATATGGCGTTTTTGCAGTGTGTTGTAAAAAAGCGTTTATTCATATCCTTTAGAAAATGGCATATTTTTTATTGCAATTGTTGAAAAAGAGGGTGGTTTCACGCCCCCAGGCAAGAAATGTTTTAATTGGCTATAACTGTTTATGTTTTAGGTTTAAATGCATGATTTTCGGACTAGCGTCTCAGGCACGCTTCTGCAGTAGTTGGTTATGCTTAAAGTAAGTTTGCTTAAACTCTAGTCAAATCTTAACTCCAGTTAAACTACAAAGCATTTTTTAAGGCCGAATGAAAGACGACGCTCCGGATAAGAAATCGGATAGATATCGGAACCCGCCTATGCACGCAGAGGAAGTGGGCGACCCCCACTCCGCTGGAAGGATCAGCTGGAAAACGAATTAAACTCCCTTGTTATGACCAATTGGTACCAGTTGGCACAGCGAAGACCCGACCGACGGCTATGACCATTTAAATGGTTAAACACGAATTAAGTACGTAAGTAAGTTATTTAAGGCTATCTTTGAGTTGTCTAGTTACTTCGTAGAATGGCTATCCTTCAAACAGCGCCAACTATCGCGGAATTAGCCTTCTTAATATCGCAGATAAGATCGTGTCAGGTATATTGTGCGAGATATTGTAGCCCACTGTGAATCGCTCATTCGGACTAATCAGTGCAGCTACAGACTTGGTAAATTTACCATCGACCAGATTTTCACAATGCGCCAAATCTTGCAGAAAACACGTGAAAAAAGAATCGACACACATCACCTCTTCGTCGATTTTATACCCGCTTCGTTAGCACGAAAAGGCGCTGACTAAAACTCACAAAACTTATACGGCTGTCCAAAATGATGTTCGGCAACACCATCAGCTCAGTCATAATTGAGAAGGACCTCTCCGGGCCGTTCCAAACTAAACGAGGTTTCAGACAGGCTACTACTCTACCGACTGTCCTACACCCCAAAATCTTGGGTGTGACGTTTGATAAGGATCTACATTTTGGTGAGCATGCAGCCGCAATTGTACCGAAAATCCAGAGCCATAATAAAATCTTCAAATCTCTTGCTGGCAGTACTTGGGGAAAATATAAAGAAATGCTCTATACCACTTACAAAGCAATTGGCCAGCCGATTGCATGCTCCGCGTCCCCTATATGGTCGGCAAGCCTAAAAACTACTCACTGGAAGAAGCTATAGGCCTGCCAAAATACTGCTCTCAGAATCGCCACGGGCTATTTTCTTATATCCCCAGAACAATATCTACATAATGAGGCGAGAATACTCCCCATCAGGGAGAGAAATGAGATGCTAACCAAACAGTTCCTGTTGAATACCCAGAAACCTGGGCATCACAACAGGCATCTGATTGATGAACCAACACCTCCCAGGGGCTTAAGGAGTCATCTCCGTAAGTATTATGAGAAATTATCGGTTTGAAAAGTATTGCCTCTGAGCAGTCGGAATGAAAATTAATTGGCAGATTATACACAAATGTTGCGATATTTGTCTTTCAAATAATTTTTTTTAAATTCTTCATTTTATTTGGAAGAGTTGTGTGTATTTTTTGTTTAAATTTGAGTTAAATTTGCATAATAAATCTTTCTTTAAAAACTTCTATCAAGAAATCTATTAGGCAAACAAATCGATGCTGATCGAAATGAAGTCGACCTGTTCTGAATTCCGATCCAGCGCATTTTTACGATTCGCACGCACAATAGCACGTATTCTTGCGTCTGCGCATCAAAAACCATATCTGCAGGCATTTTTTAATTAAAATAAAATTTTATGATACTTAAACCAAAACACATAAACAAAAACAGCTGATTAAACTGGTTACCGAATCGGAATGAAAACGATTCGAAATCGGCTTCGAATCGATTTTTTACAATCGGAATTGAGAACACCAAATAGAAACCGAGTCGAAATCAATGTCGTTTTACTTTTCATTCCGAGTCGGAATTCAGAACAGGCCTGACTGAAAAACTACAGAATAAGTTTAAGCATAGTTTCGCTGACAAACTGAAAGAAGTTGTACTGAAAACCCGAGCTTTGTAGTAGGTGTTTATCAGGGATCGTGTTATAAGTCATGTTTCTTTGCAAATTTCAGCACAATATTGGGTAATCTTGCAGTCGACTGCGACATAAGGGAAAAAGTTTCAACAGATAACATATGGATCGTAAAATTAAAAAAGTCGTCCGAATTTTGCTTAAAAATTGTAAGTAGCTTCCCCATAGCATAGACACCACAAACTTTTACATAGCTTAGATCCCATTCATTTTTACTATTTTCTAAACGAGGAAGGCATAGCGATTTTAAAATATTCATTTAGAGTATGTGTCAACTTGCTATCAATTTTCATATGAGAAAAAATTACAGTAGGTTCAGCTGAAGATAAATGAAAAATGCATATTAGATGCTATTTTTCAGTAATTTTCCAATAATACAGGGACATGAAACTTCGAACATAGCTTAGAACTAGTTTACATATAACAAGATTATCTTCATTTTCCTAAAATAATCTAGTTCCTAGGAATGGCATATACATATATGTAAATGCTTATTTGTTTCTTTATTGTAGATAAATGAATGAGTAAACGTGGTCTTAGGGCTCTATTACGTTGTGATATTAAGGATAAAAAATTCAATTAAATGGGACAGGTATGTTGTTGTTGTTGTATTAACGATAAAGACACTACCAGAAGCTTTTGGTGAGTATTACCGATGTTGATGGTCCCTTGCCGGATACAGATCCGACACGTTCCAATAACAAAGCACCATTAAGGTACTAGCCCGACCATCTCGGGAACTACTAATATGACCACATTAAACCTTCTAGACCATCCCGCCCCCACACCTTTGTGTATAACACTTTCAAATTAGTATCAGGATTCCCCCCGTTTAGGTGAGATAGGCAATTGGTTTGCGACAGTTTTGAGGCTATAAAGCATTGTATTGCGCTTATCAACCCCTTGAATCCCATGGGACATGTATCAAGGTATTTAGAGAATCCATTTAAAGAACGTGGAATCTTGCAATCGATTTTCAAGTAACAACCCATTGAGCTAGGAACTTGAAAACATGTACATACTTCAGGACACAGTGACAATGCAATGGCGCTGGGTGACTAAGAGATTTGGAATTGGGGGAATCGTTTTGTAAGTAACTTTGCAGTAAGCTAGAAACCTTATGGCGTTTTGTGTACCGAAAAAAATGTTTTCCATCATGTTGCACTCTTAAATTCAATATTTTAAACTTGGTCAGCTAGCGTTCTGCATGATGGCTGAATTTTTAGGTAATTGTAGCCATTTTCCCAACCAAAGCAAAATATTTTTTGGAAAGGAACACATAAATTTGCGAGACAGCAGAGAAGAACGCACCGGGTTACATTATTTTCTGAAAAGAAAATGCCATTAAATTTAAAACATGGCTTAGCATTCAATGGCACTATAACATATGGATTAAAAATCTTCGCCCGGTGTCGCACGAATTTATATATTTCGAAAAATCGTATAAATCGGATAGATCCTATTCGTCAATTTTTGAGGGGAGAGGGGGACTTTCTATTGAGCTACAAACTTTTCAGTCTAGATGGACTTTAAATAACTTTTCACCTAATTGCGCTCGTCTATACAATTCCAAATTCTTAATTATCTCATTTTTCCTTTATTCAATGCCTATTTGAATGAAAAATTTAGTCGGTTTTGCTTGGTGTTTCGAATTTCATTGTCAATTTAACGAGAGCAATCAAAAATAAATTATTTTCAATAATTTACGAAAAATAGAAAATTATCAGAAAAATGCAGCAAAATAAAATGAGATTTTTTTTTTAAATTGGCACATTGTTGGTAAGGTGCAACATCTATGAACATGCATTTAATTTTGATTGCCTTCATAGTGATTGCTGCGGACAGATCGTTAATGAAGCAAAAGGCCTTATGTAAAAAAGAAAAATTAATTATTTCATTAAAATCTAGATATTTTACATAATTGTGTTCAATCACAAACTTTCTTACTATGAGTTGCTTTTTATACTCAGTTGAGCAGAGCTCACAGAGTATATTAACTTTGATTGGATAACGGTTGGTTGTACAGGTATAAAGGAATCGAGATAGATATAGACTTCCATATATCAAAATCATCAGGATCGAAAAAAAATTTGATTGAGCCATGTCCGTCCGTCCGTCCGTCCGCTAACACGATAACTTGAGTAAATTTTGGGGTATCTTGAGGAAATTTGGTATGTAGGTTCCTGAGCACTCATCTCAGATCGCTATTTAAAATGAACGATATCGGACTATAACCACGCCCACTTTTTCGATATCGAAAATTTCGAAAAATCGAAAAATTGCGATAATTCATTACCAAAGACGGATAAAGCGATAAAACTTGGTAGGTGAATTGAACTTATGACGCAGAATAGAAAATTAGTAAAATTTTGGACAATCGGCGTGGCACCGCCCACTTTTAAAAGAAGGTAATTTAGAAGTTTTGCAAGCTGTAATTTGGCAGTCGTTGTAGATATCATGATGAAATTTGGCAGGGACGTTACTCCTATTACTATATGTATGCTAAATAAAAATTAGCAAAATCGGAGAACGAACACGCCCACTTAAAAAAAAAAAAATTTTATAGTCAAATTTTAAAATAAAAGTTAACATCTTTACATTATATAAGTAAATTATGTCAACATTCAACTCCAGTAATGATATGGTGCAACTAAATACAAAAATAAAAGAAAATTTCAAAGTGGGCGTCGCTCCGCCCTTTTCATTTAATTTGTCTAGGATACTTTTAGTGCCATAAGTCGAACAAAATTTTACCAATCCTTGTGAAATTTGGTAGGGGCTTAGATTCTAGGAGGATAACTGTTTTCTGTGAAAATGGGCGAAATGAGCTGAAGCCACGCCCAGTGTTTATACACAGTCGACCGTTTGTACTTCCGCTCGGCCGTTAACACGATAAATTGAGAAAAAATCGATATATCTTTACTAAACTTAGTTCAGGTACTTATCTGAACTCACTTTGTATTGGTTTAAAAAAATTGCCGAAATCCGACTATGACCACGCCCACTTTTTCGATATCGAAAATTACGAAAAATGAAAAAAATGCCATAATTCTATACCAAATACGAAAAAAGGGATGAAACATGGTAATTGGATTGGTTCATTGACGCAAAATATAACTTTAGAAAAAACTTTGTAAAATGGGTGTGACACCTACCATATTAAGTAGAAGAAATTGAAAAAGTTCTGCAGGGCGAAATCAAAAGCCCTTTAAATCTTGGCAGGAATACTGTTCGTGGTATTACATATATAAATAAATTAGCGATACCCGACAGATGATGTTCTGGGTCACCCTGGTCCACATTTTGGTCGATATCTCGAAAACGCCTTCACATATACAACTAAGGACCACTCCCTTTTAAAACCCTCATTAACACCTTTCATTTGATACCCATATCGTACAAACATATTCTAGAGTCACTCCTGGCCCATCTTTATGGCGATATCTCGCAAAGGCGACCACCAATAGAACGAAGGCCCACTCCCTTTTAAAAAGGCTCATTAACACCTTTCATTTGATACCCTTATCGTACAAACAAATTCTAGAGTCACCCCTGGTCCACTCGTACACGCATCATATGAGTGATTCAAAATTTAGTATAATTGTTAATTTACACTTGAAATTATTTGTTTTAAATAAATGAATTCACAGTTGTTCCTTTTTAAATTGTTTGTATTAGAGGCACTGGTAATTGGGGATTTCAATATAAGCACAGTTAGTGCTAATAAGAGGGATTTGGATATAGGAACAGCCAGTGGTTATAAGCGGGCTTTCTATACTTGCTTACGATCACGCAAAACGACTAACATGTACTTTAAATAGAATCTTTGCTTGTGATTATGTTGTAAAGACTCCACAGCTTATACGAGTTTTTGCTTCTATGAAATATTTCGAAGCTATTACCATTTAACACTTGTATCTTCTCCAAAGTACTATACATTTTGCTGGCTACTTGTTAATTTTTGGCGCTCGGGTATAGCTCGCTGACGAAACCCAAGCATGTTGTTACGCTTATCAAAATGGAAGAAATAAATTGCTGCACTGAAGAAAAAATCTTATATTGATGATCTGGTAGAGATACTAGCCAGTTCTGCTTGGGATCTAAGCCTTGATGGATTTTAAGAAGAACTTCTTAAAATTCTCACACGCAATGCACATTTAAAAATTTTGCCCTGCTTAGTATAAATATATTGGTACGTCACTCTATATAAAAGTTTGAGCTATATTCTTTACCTAGATTTAAATAATCAAAAGGTGTGGTATGCCTAGGGTCTTTAAAGTATTTTCTTAAGATTTTGTGATCAAAATATACTCATGGTCTTTCTTCAAATATACCCACTGCTATACCCAAGGAGTTTGTTGGTAAATACCAAAGCCAAGTAATATCTAAACCGCTTTCGAGGTACTAATATAGTGCCGGCTTTTCTAACTTTGTTTAAAGTAATACCCCTGAACAACATTTTGGTCCATATCTCGGAAACGGGTTAAGATATTCAGAAATTTTAAAAATTTGTTACGGCTGCTATCATTTGGTATCCATATTGTACAAATTCATTTGAAAAATACCCGGGTTTTTTCGATTTCGACACCCTAGAGATTTGGAGTACGAAATGAATACTAAAATTTTAGTTAGACTTCGGATTATGCAACAGTGAAAGTTGCACTCAATTCCATGCAGTGGTTTATGAGTGATGGGAGCACAGACATACACGCAGACAGACACAAATTCTAAAGCTGCTGATTTGGGTTCAGGGGGTGCAATAAGGAACTCACCTATAAATTTTTCTGAAATATTTTCTGAAATATCTGAGATCTATTAGAATTTCATTATATGTATAGATAATACCCCTGAACCACAAGGCCCTATATATCGGAAACGGTTTAAGTAAACTATTCCTAATATACACAAACGCTCACGTATGTATATCAATGCATGGCTTAACAATTAAACAATCTCAATAGCTTATTCATATGTAGTCCTTCATATTCATACAATATTAATGTTTTCATAGAACACAATATAATTACTGACACGCATACAAATATACATACGTATATATGTAGATACGCACGCTGATATATTCATATATATATAAAAAAATAAAGGTGTCAAGTTCGGGTGTAACCGAACATTATATACTCAGCGTGAGCTTCCATTGTACATTTCATTCCAGATAAATTACTTTTCTACATAACACGTGGCACCGCCCGTTTAAAAAAAAATTTCTCCCCATTTCCTCTTACAATAAAACTTGATAAGTGAAATATCATTGATTCAAAACTATTTTTTGCTAGATTATAGCTTATTATTCTAGTCTATGACTCTTTTAAACTTGTTTTATATCTAAGTTGCCGTGGTCTTTAACAGATCCCCTCCATTTTTACTAGAAATATTTTCTACTATAAGGAAAATATGTGTACATGATTTCATTACGATATGTTAATTTTTCTTCGAGTTATGTCTCCCGAAACATGGAAAATTGCTTAGTCATAAAAGGGGCGGTGCCACACCCATTTTCAAAAATTTTAGTGTTTTCCAATTTAATGTCACAATTCAATTTAGAAAGTAAAATTCTATTGACACAAAGCTCTTTTTCGCTAAGATATAGCTTATTATTTTCGTCTACGACCCTTTTAAAAATCTTTTATATAAAAGTGGGCATGGTTTTTAACCGATCTCGTTCATTTTTCCTAGAAATATTTCCTGCTATAGGGAAAATTTCTGTACCCCATTTTATTACAATCCCTTAATTTTACTTCGAGTTATGGCTACCGAAACATAGAAAATTTCTTGGTCTTAAAAGGGGCGGTGCCACGCCCATTTTTTAAATTTGAAGTTTTTCCTATTTATTGTTATAAATCCACTTGGGAAATGAAATACCATTGATATAAAGCTCTTTTTTGCAAAGATATAGCTTATTTTATTCGTCCACGACCCTTTTAAAGATCTTTTACATAAAAGTGGGCGTGGTCCTTAACCGATTTCGATAATTTTTATTCAAAGCAACCTCTCTGCCGAATTTTGTTACGATAGGTTTAACGATTTTTGATTTATGATTAATAATATTTGTAAAATTGATTTTATCACAAGTGGGCGGTGGCACGCCCATTTTAAAATTTTTTTATCAAGAGTCTCAATATCAGTCCACATGTCAAATTTCACCATTCTAGGTGTATAATTCACTAAATTATCAGGTTTTTTGTGTTTTCCAAAATTTTATATATAAAAAGTGGGCGTGGTTATCATCCGATTTCACTCATTTTCAATAGCGAGTGTACCAAATTTGGTGAAGATATCTCAATATTTACTTAAGTTATCGTGCTAACGGACGGACGGATGGACGATAATGGCTCAATCAAATTTTTCTTTTCGATACTGATGATTTTGATATTTGGAAGCCTATATCTATCTCGATTCCTTTATACCTGTACAACCAACCGTTATCCAATCAATGTTAATATACTTTGTGTGCAAAGCACCCTGAGTATAAAAACTCATGTCAATGATGCTTCATAGTTTTTGTTGTTTTGTTTTTTTTTTTCTTCTTCTTTTGTCGGCGATGAAAATTTATTATAAGTTATTGTTAATAAAATTAACACATTTCATTATTTCTTCTTTTGTTTGAAGTGCTTTTGTATTTTGCTGTTTTTTCTTCTTTCTTAAATTCACTTCTATTTGAGTATCAAAGGTTATGAATGTTTGTATTAAATGCGGGTTAAAAATTTTTTTTAAATTAATAAAGTAAAAATATATTAATGATACTTTAAATTTATAAGCTTCTTATTGCAAACATTCATTGGATTTTAGCTCCGACTTAAAAGAAAGTGCTTTTTAGTTGCCAGCTTGTTAAAGGATTGAGGGGGTTCATGCGTAGCAACAAACCTTTTAAATTATTTTACAGCCTTAGACTAACAAAGTTGCTTCTATAATTAAAAATAGAGGACTGCAGACTCATGACGGGTATTCCGGCTGAACACTGCCATCTGGTGACACATGCCTTTAAATTAGGCTTGGTCAGTGATATCAGATGTAGGAAGTATCGGTTGGAGGAGGAAACGATCGAGCAAGTTTTGTGCTCGTGCCCTGCACTTGCCAGGCTAAGACTCCAGCTATTAGGAGTGATACAGCTGCGAGATCTAGAAGCAGCAAGTGGCATAGGTCCTAGAAAGCTTCTAGTATTCGCCAAGAGGACGGATTTATTTTTTAACACAGGTTCTGATTTTTGATGGGGCTTTTCAGTTTATTCATTAAATAAACTTCTGGTAACACTACGGACTCATTCAGTCTATGTGAGGTCCTCCTGGACCGGCCAGTTCCACCTAACCTAACCTAAAACATTTATTTAATTTTTAGCATGTGGTAACAAAATAACCTTGTAAAATACTTCAATAACCAATTCAATGTATTTATATTTATTTAAATTGTCATACAAGTAAATATTGTTAACTTTAGTTTTACCATATGCAACAATTGTAGTTGAAATGTGGCGGCAAAATAGTTTTTAAAAGTTTTCTTGCATGTGATTTCACCTAAACGAACTTTGTAGCTTGAATACAAAATACGCAAATCGACCACATACTACAATAACAATGTGAAGAATGAAAATATATTTGTTTAGCAACGAGCTGAAAACGAACAACAGCACATGAGTAGTTCACAACGACGATACAAAAACTTAGAACATCAACTAAACTTTGCCTTCAATAAGTTGAGTGAGATTTTTACCCCGCAAAAAATGCTGTTAGTCTAGGATGAATCCGGGATGAGCCGCAAAGGAGGATGCGACCAATGCCAGTTTGGATCTCTTTATATGAGCTGAACTGTTCCCTTTTGTTTGAGCATGTCTTATGAAGAGACTAATTGTAGCCATTTTCACCCGTATGGGAATGATATGACCAATCCTCTTTGTACTCATATCGAAAGGACTGAAGACTAACCCTTTTCTTATCAAAAAGTATTAGTTTTCGTATGGAGCGTGGTTATGTACATTTTAAACGAAATATTAAAATTTGCTAAAGATTGTTAAATACATCTAAGTAAAAAAATGATTAAGTCGCCAACTCATTCCAAGAGATATCGGAACATATGGGCCAAGTCACATAGGATCGGTATAGGGCTCGGCATTTTTCTTAAATAATTCGCATCAGTCATCCGTAATCTTTTTTATTTTGCTCAAACTGACTAATCCTAATTGTACCTAAAAAAGACTAGAGGAGATCAGTTATGCCCCAATGTAGACAATAGAGATCAATCGGAGACCACTCTCTTTAAGAATTAATCGCACGACTTTTTGCAGGGAAACTTTTGCGCTGTTTGTCTTGCGTTTATTGCCTTCACAAACTTTTTTTTTACGACACACCTCTTTGACACTAGTTGGAGAGCAAAGTTTGCCGACTTTGACTAGTGTTTTTGGGCTACACATTTCAATTTAATACTTTTCCCCACTTGTTTGTTGATTTTGGTTTGGGTGCTGTTGATGATGCTAAAACAATACACAAGTGTATGGGCAAAACTTTTTAAATAAAAATGAAATTTTCAAACTTCTTTTAGCACTTTTTACTACTACATACATGCATATTGCTTGTTATTGACGCTTGGGAGGCTCTACGCCTTGAAGAGAATATACGGAAACCGCTGCTCCTGTCGTTTGTGATGGTTGGTTGACATTCAAAGTTTTAACTTAAAAGATACAACAAAATGTGAGAGTTTGCAATTTAAATATTAACTAAGCATAAACATTGCATCGAGTTTTTGAGCAAAAGTTAGCTTTACAAATACCGTTGCGTGTCGGCATAGAAAATTGTATGTACCACGACATAATTTGATATAGAAGTTCCTCGAGCTGCTGGGACCAAACACTGTCCAAAACCCGGCCAAAAAGAATCGCATGGCATTTGCCATTGAAATAATGTTTTCCTGCCCCCCAGATAGTTGGTATCAGAAAAGAGTAGATTCAAGGGATTGATAAGCTCAATTTTAAGCTTCGTCAACCAAATTGACCTACGAGAGGCGAATCCTGTTACAAACAACTAAGCGGTCATATCGAGTGGTTCCCGAAATGGTCGGGCTAGTACCTTAATGGTGATTGTTACCGGAATGTACCGGATCTATCCCCACAAAACCTCCGGGTAGTGTCCTTATCACTACAACAACAACAACAGGAAAAGTCTGCCAATCAATCCTACGAGTTTTTGGAGAAGCCAATGCACAGAAGAGAATAAGTTGAGGATGATTAGAATGGTGCCTGTCCCGTGATTTACACGATTTCGTTCGGTACAGATAAAGCAATGTACGAAGCGCCCCAGTTGTTACCAACTTCGTCAATCGCCGTACAATGGAATCAGTGTCAACTGATTTACCTAGATCGCAACTTTATAGAATAGAATATGTTTGATCACCATTTTTTACAGTAAATCTACTACTAAAGAGATATCTTAGCGTTGCCAATTGCACCTCGACAGCTATAAGAGACAACGATAGTTTAGCACTTATAGACCCAGGGAAAGAGGGAAATAACACCACGGCAAGTTAGGTTGAACGGTCGGTCAATAAGGAACTCATATAGACTGAATATGTACATAGTGTTACCCGAATTTGTTTGACGACCAAACGGAAGAACACCAGTTAGGGTCAAGGACTTATGTTATGAAATAATTCCGCCCTCTCGGCAAATACTAGAAATTTTCACATTGTGGATATTCTCTTTACCACTCAACCACCTAGAGAGGATGGAAACGTCGCCCAATATGACCACAATGTAGAACCATTCGACGGGGAAGAACTCAAAACGGCCAGCGAAGCATGAAACCAAGAAAAACCCCAAGGCCTGACGGAATACTCACGGAGCAATCAGGTGAGCTGCAAATATCTCCCCAGAACTTTTGCTGCACGTTTACAACAAATGTAACGAAGCAAGAATTTTCCCCCTTAGATGGAGCACAGCATGGCAAGTTCTTAAAGTAAAAAAGATACCCCAACGCCCCATCGTATTTCCGCCTACTTTATATTAGATAAACCACAGGGAAATTGATGGAAAACTCATCCAGGTGGGACGCCATGCGTGAGTTACTAAAACGGTATTTCAGGAAACTTCTGAAAACAACTCTGAGCGACTACATGAGTGATCAATATCTAAAGTATAGAGCCACTTACGATGAAAAAGTTCAGATAACAGGCGGAACAATCCAGGGGTCGACAGAAAAGTATTTTTATTAATTTATTTAATAATTTGGGAATAATTTAAACAACATCAATACGTACAAGGCGACAGCTGTTTCGATTATACCTTGTAAATCTCTTCAAAGCCTTTTATCCCAGGATTGGGACTCGAACCCGCGCTCTTACGATGGTTGAAGTTTTACAAACGCATTCAGCCACGTCATGTTTTAGTTTTTGTAAACTTTATCCCAATTGCCTTCCTTGTATATTTTATTATTCTGCACAGTAATTGTATTTTATTAATGCTTTTCACTTGTTCTGAAATACATTTCTCAAGTTACATTTGCCTATTTCCTAAATACATTCGCTCGTTTCTCAAATATATTTGCCCTTTTCTCAAATACATTCTCTCTTTTCCCAAACGAAGTTGGAAAAGGTTTAGTTCGAAAATGTCTCGGAATTGTCTCCCGGACTTTTTGGTATAATTTCTGGACTATTGTGAAATCATTTCAGAATAATTTGAAAATTGGAAACAGATTACTTCGGGAACATTTCGGAAATGTTGTGCCAACTCTTTCGAAATAATTTCGCTATAGTTTCCGGTATACCATCGGGATAACTTCGAAGACACCGGCTAGATTTTCAGGGATAATTTGGGGTCATTTATGTACTATTTCGACATAATTTCGAAGTTTCAAGACTATTTTGAGATTAGGAAAGGAAACCGAAATTTTTTTCGGGACTATTTAGCGATAAAAATGTTAGTAAGAACTGGGTGTCCATATACTTCTAAGAAAACTTAAATTGTTTGGCATGATACTTTTTGGGTTGTCTATACAGTGTACAATGGATTTCTTAAATTCTAAACCGATCCTGACGAAATTTTCACAGTCAGTTGTTGTGGTACCTACCACTCCAGCAATTTAAATTCCATATTGTTTAAAATTCGAGCATGTTTGGCTCAAACTATTTATATTTGAGTCTATGTACTTTATATGATAATCTGCGAAGGGAAGAGAATGGGAATGGGAGTGACAGTAGAAGTATGAGTAAAAATGTGAGCGAGAGTGGAAGTGGAAATAAAAATAAGAGTGGAAGTAGGAATGAGTTTGGGAGTGGGAGGGAGGATAGAGCAGTTTGTGGAGATGAAGGGAATAAGGGAAGGACATAAGTGGAAAATCGAAAAGCCGACGATGATAAAGATAGGGGAAAAGTAGGACCATCTTTTAAATGCAGGCGAACCAATTTTCGGGCAGGATAGCGTATGCCAGTTTCGCTAATTACCCACAAATTTCAAAAAGGGTTTATGTTACCGTTTGCGTGCCGAACAAGATGTCGGGCAAAACAAAATATAGAAGATTCCTCGTTATGGACGCCTATTCATTACAAATCTGGAAATGCTTAAACACTACTCTCTAAAATAGGTTAGACAGTGAAATGTATATAAATACTTATGTACTCGAATTTGCTATTTTATTTAATAACACAAAATTCAGTGTCAGTGGCAGTGAATTGGCATTCATTGGAGCACTTTCATGCTGTGCTGTGAATAAATGCTTATTATGGATTTATTTAGCTTGAGCCACCCAGCCGATTGGCTGCTTATCTCAAAGGAAGTGCCAGACAAATGTCAAAATTGAATGTGGGGAGTTTACTGGAAGCTTAGGATGTGCATACAATTTTATATTGTGTTAACGCAAATAAACTGAAGATGTGTATTAAAAAAGCTCCTTATAAACATTTATGTACATATGTATATTGGGTCTACTACATTTTTGCTCGGAGTAGCGACTGATAATATTCAGAACATTGAAGAAAATAAGGGATACAAATCCTATTGAAAAAGCACTGCGTAATTGATATAATTTTTATTGAAATGCTTTTATTTGAAGCATTTTATTAGTAGTTTTCCCAATTTGAAGTATTAAAATTTATTTTTTTTTTTAAGAAGAAGAACGAAAGAAGGAAAAAACGTGTTTTTATTATTAAGGTGAAGAATTATGAAAAGCAAAAGAGTCATAAAAAACACGAAAAATCGATTACGTTTTGATAAGAAATTGATACCTTTTGGATAACTGGATAACTTTATGGTAATAAGTCGATAACTTTTTGATAAAGTTTCGACAAAATTTCGATTCATAATCGATAACAAATATATAACTCGCCCATAAAAACTACATGACTCGTTCATACATTTTGTTACAAAAAGCAAATTATAATACTTATAAAAAACTATTTCTTTCCTTTCTTTTCTTTCCTTTCTTTTTCTTATCTTCCCTTTCCTTTAAATATTTCAATACAAACCATTTCTCGGCATAAGTTTTCAAGTAATGAAACGTGACACACCCTACACTTTTCTTCTTCCACATAGAGTGAAGCAACCTAAAGTCCATTAAAATTTCCATTCACAATGCAGACATGAGTATCCATAAAAGTTAGGTTCTAAGATTTCACTTATAAACTCAGTAATACATTTAAATTTGTATGATTTTGGCATTGAGATTATTTTGGTCATTGCTCCGAAGGAGGTCAGTAGGTACTTTTAGCAGAGCGAATAATGTGTCATTAATAGAATTCGAAATATTTGTTCAAAAAATTAAAACCAATGCTGTTAAAAACGTTGTGTGATGCTATCAGATAATGATAAAAAACCTACTACTGGGGTGGTTCGGCTACCAATACCCTTTCGTCGAGAGTGGGAAATCTTGTAATAAATTTTTCAGTAACATGCGATTAAGTTCGATACTTGAAACTTTGAATAAACGTCAGAAACAGATGACCATATGAGTAATTGTTTCGCCGTTTCGATAGGCGGCTCATGGATCGGAATATTGGGTAAATTCATGCAAAATCAGAAATCGATTTTAAAGTAACTAGGTTGGGCTGAACTGACCGGTCAACAGAGGACTCGCGTAGACTAAATGTGTGCATAGTGCTGCCAGATTTTGTTTGAAGACCAAACCGAAAAACCCCAATTTGGTACCAGGACTTTTATTATGCTGCTACTGCTCCAGCTGTGAATATATGATTGTGAATAGATTATAGGATCCAGCCATTGATTAAAAAGTGATAGTAATGCTCTGGGCCCGTTTATGAGCTACGTCGTGTTTCAGAGCGCAGAAAATAGCAAAATAATAACAACAAATAACAAGCTGTTTGTAGCAGAGCGGTAAGATAGGTGGCGTATTTTTTCCGTAGCTATTTCGGAATCCCTTCGATCACTCCTAGAAGGTTTTAGGGACTATTGCGTTGTCATTTCGGAATGGTTTCGAGAATCAAATTGGTATGGTTGTAGGGACTGGCGCCATCATTCAAGGACTATTTCGGGGTTCCTTCGTGATCATGTCGAGGTCCATTTGTGTTATTTTCTTTAAACAGAGTGAACCGAAATGACATTTAAATACTTTGTTCACGTATCCCGGAAGCCAGAACGTATAAAATTATGAGATGCCTTTTTTTTAGTTTCATAGAACTGTTTCCAGAAATTGGTTCACAAAGCTCTCATGTCAGCCGATTGTCACTCAACACATCTCGAGCGTTCTTTTCATTGCAGAAAGCTCAGGTATGACACGTTGGAAAAGTACGGACGTGCCCTTTATTTTTAATGCTGAGGATATTTGCGATGACCACAGGTTGGTTACCAAAAATTTTAAAATAATTTCGATTTTTGACAGTTTTTTGACTTTCTTACCAAAATATTGATTTTTTCCGAAAGTTTGTATCCTTACTTACATATGTTTCTCTTACCGGAATCGGAAAATTCGGAAACTTTAACCTGGGGTACCATCTTTGAGACACACCATTCCAAGATTTCAATATCTACTAATCGATGAAATAAACAAAGACTCAACAAAGAAGAAATATTTGGCTCATACACTACGTATACGTTATATTTTTTAAACGGTTTTATTTAGCTTGACTTGACAGGCCGTTGTGACCGAATTTTGTAATTAAAATTTAAGTAACTTCGCGATAAGCTGCAAGCTTGAAACTTGGAATACAGTTCAGAACCCGATGACAATACAATAATAAGATAAAAAACTCCGATTGGTGGCGCATGGATCGAAATATTTCAAAAAATCGTATTTGTGGTCCGATTTGGCTCATATTCGGAACACATATTACCCACAGTCCAGTAGAAGTGACATTAAAATCCTTTGGAGTTCGAGGAGGAACAAGCGTACATGGCGCCGAGTCGAGTAAAGTGTTTGGAAGCATTATGTATTGAGTACTTAGATTGTAACAAATTTACAGGAAAGAGTCCTTGTAGTAATGAGTCACTAAATGAAATAATCGAATGAGAAATAATAGGCAATTAAATAAAGACTATAAACTTAAAAATAAAATAACTAAACAAAAATTTTAAGTTAAACGGTTTATTGAAAACAATATGCTTTTATTTAATTGTCTGATCAACGCCCTAGATTGATGAGGAGTGTGATGACTAGTACCTAGGACCTACCTAATTATTATCTAGCCTTTAGTATTAATATTACTTAATGTAGGTATTGTTATCAATAAAACCGTCTAACTTAAATTGTTTTTTTTTAATTATTTTATTTTATGACCACTTCATACAAAATGGAAGTTCGATTTGAAAATCGAATAATCGATAAAATGCAGTTATTCGAATAATCTAAATAAATTTACTGTTCGAATAGCGAAATTCGATTATAAGCGTACCAAAAATCTTAAATAATCGAATTATTCGGATAATTTTAAGAGCTCTAAAATTTAGAACATCGACGTCAAGTCAGTTTCCGGGGAGCTAGAGAATTGAAACTTAAACATTAGTTAAGACTCCGGTTTTAATAAAGCGTAGTCTAATTCACATTATGTGAGGTCAATGCGTAATATTTATACTCATACTAGCAGACCCGGCAGACGTTGTTCTGCCCTAAATTTGGCCTATCTGCATACATTTTAAAAAGCTTTTTCCGTCTAACTCTGCCCTCGCCCTCTTCACTTTTTTCTAATCTTTTATTCACTCCTCCCTCCGTCTTTTTCGCTTCATTTATCTCCATCTTCGTCTCATTCTATCCATCTCTCAGTCTATCTCTTTTGTTCCAGTCCCAGTCCCACTCCGAGTCTCAGTCGCAGTCCTAGTCCTAATCCCAGTCCCAGTCCGTCTCTGGTCTACTTTTCGGAAAAAAGGATCGTAAATACTAATATAGGCAAATTTATATACCAAATTTCAGGCAAATCGAATAGGAGATATGTAAATAGGTATGTGGGTATTATTAATTCATGTCTCTATTTCGGCTTCGCATGCATATTTATCAGTTCTGCCAAGTTGATGCGACTAAATCGAATATCACAATGAAAATCACTTTAGAGCTCTCAGCAACAGCTTTCGTTTGATATCAATATTACCCACACATTCTAGGGGTATACGGGTCGACGTTTTGGCCTATATCTCGAGACCTTAGTCACCCAGCGGTATAATATATTACTCTGTTCTAAAGCACTCATCAACAGCTTTCATTTGTTTCCCGGTCCACGTTTGAACAAAATCGACCGACGCATCTCTTCAAACACCGGCGACCAACTAACACACATTTTAGCCTTTCCTTTTATATATATAGATTTTTATTTTTCACACTTCACTATAATATTAAAACGAAATGCAGATATTCATTGCTTTTGAAATTCGGCCTAAAAATTGCACATGGAACAACTAAAGACTCTCCTGAATAAAAAAAAATGTCTTAGTATTTCTAAATCGCGGGCCCCCTCAGAAACCCGGGGTCCAGGGGTAAAGTATTCTATAAATACATACATAAATATTTGAACAAGGAATATGTCGCCGTTAACACAATAACTTGAGCAAAAACCGATATATCTTTACTAAACTTAGTCCACGTACTTACCTGAACTCACTTTATCTTGGTATGAAAAATGGCCGAAATCCGACCATAACCACGCCCACTTTATCGATATCGAAAATTACGAAAAATGAAAAAAATGCCATAATTCTATACCAAATGAGAAAAAAGGGATGAAACATGGTAATTGGATTGGTTTATTGACGCAAAATATAACTTTGGAAAAAACTTTGTAAAATGGGAGCGACACCTACCATATTAAGTAGAAGAAAATGAAAAAGTTCTACATGGCGAAATCAACAGCCCTTGGAATCTTGGCAGGAATACTGTTAGTGGTATTGCATATATAAATAAATTAGCAGTACCCGACAGATGATTTTCTGGATTACCTGGTCCACATTTTGGTCGATATCGCGAAAACGCCTTCACATATACATCTAAGGGCCACTCGCTTTTAAAACCCTCATTAATACCTTTAATTTGATATCCATATCGTACAAACACATTCTAGAGTCACCCCTGGCCCACACTAATGGCGATATCTCGAAAAGGCGTCCAACTATAGATCGAATGCCCACTCCCTCTTAAAATGCTCAGTAACACCTTTCGTTTGATACCCATATCATACAAACATTCTAGAGTCACCCCTGGCACACCCTAATGGCGATATCTCGAAAAGGCGTCCACCTATAGACCTAATGCCCACTCCCTCTTAAAATGCTCAGTAACACCTTTCGTTTGATACCCATATCGTACAAACATTCTAGAGTCACCCCTGGCCCACCCTAATGGCGATATCTCGAAAAAGCGTCCACCTATAGACCTAATGCCCACTCCCTCTTAAAATGCTCAGTAACACCTTTCGTTTGATACCCATATCGTACAAACACATTCTAGAGTCACCCCTGGCCCACCCTAATGGCGATATCTCGAAAAGGCGTCCACCTATAGACCTAATGCCCACTCCCTCTTAAAATGCTCAGTAACACCTTTCGTTTGATACCCATATCGTACAAACATTCTAGAGTCACCCTTGGTCCACCTTTATGGCGATATCTCGAAAAGGCGTCCACCTATAGAACTAAGGATTACTCCCTTTTAAAGTACTCATTACCACCTTTCATTTGATACCCATATCGTACAAACATTCTAGAGTCACCCTTGGTCCACCTTTATGGCGATATCTCGAAAAGGCGTCAACCTATAGACCTAATGCCCACTCCCTCTTAAAATGCTCATTACCACCTTTCATTTGATACCCATATCGTACAAACATTCTAGAGTCACCCTTGGTCCACCTTTATGGCGATATCTCGAAAAGGCGTCCACCTATGGAACTAAGGATCACTCCCTTTGAAAATACTCATTAACACCTTTCATTTGATACCCATATCGCACAAACATTCTAGAGTCACCCCTGGCACACCCTAATGGCGATATCTCGAAAAGGCGTCCACCTATAGACCTAATGCCCACTCCCTCTTAAAATGCTCAGTAGCACCTTTCGTTTGATACCCATATCGTACAAACATTCTAGAGTCACCCTTGGTCGACCTTTATGGCGATATCTCGAAAAGGCGTCCACCTATAGAACTAGGGATTACTCCCTTTTAAAACACTCATTGCCACCTTTCGTTTGATACCCATATCGTACAAACATTCTAGAGTAACCCCTGGCCCACCCTAATGGCGATATCTCGAAAAGGCGTCCACCTATAGACCTAGTGTCCACTCCCTCTTAAAATGCTCAGTAACACCTTTCGTTTGATACCCATATCGTACAAACATTCTAGAGTCACCCCTGGCCCACCCTAATGGCAATATCTCGAAAAGGCGTCCACCTATAGACCTAATGCCCACTCCCTCTTAAAATGCTCAGTAACAGCTTTCGTTTGATACCCATATCGTACAAACATTCTAGAGTCACACCTGGCCCACCCTAATGGCGATATTTCGAAAAGGCGTCCACCTATAGAACTAAGGATTACTCCCTTTTAAAATACTCATTACCACCTTTCATTTGATACCCATATCGTACAAACACATTCTAGAGTCACCCTGGCCCACCCTAATGGCGATATCTCGAAAAGGCGTCCACCTATAGACCTAATGTCCACTCCCTCTTAAAATGCTCAGTAACACCTTTCGTTTGATACCCATATCGTACAAACATTCTAGAGTCACCCCTGGCCCACCCTAATGGCGATATCTCGAAAAGGCGTCCACCTATAGACCTAATGTACACTCCCTCTTAAAATGCTCAGTAACACCTTTCGTTTGATACCCATATCATACAAACATTCTAGAGTCACCCCTGTCCCACCCTAATGGCGATATCTCGAAAAGGCGTCCACCTATAGACCTAATGCCCACTCCCTCTTAAAATGCTCAGTAACACCTTTCGTTTGATACCCATATCGTACAAACATTCTAGAGTCACACCTGGCCCACCCTAATGGCGATATCTCGAAAAGGCGTCCACCTATAGAACTAAGGATTACTCCCTTTTAAAATACTCATTACCACCTTTCATTTGATACCCATATCGTACAAACACATTCTAGAGTCACCCTGGCCCACCCTAATGGCGATATCTCGAAAAGGCGTCCACCTATAGACCTAATGCCCACTCCCTCTTAAAATGCTCAGTAACACCTTTCGTTTGATACCCATACCGTACAAACATTCTAGAGTCACCCTTGGTCCAGCTTTATGGCGATATCTCGAAAAGGCGTCCACCTATAGAACTAAGGATTACTCCCTTTTAAAATACTCATTACCACCTTTCATTTGATACCCATATCGTACAAACACATTCTAGAGTCACCCTGGCCCACCCTAATGGCGATATCTCGAAAAGGCGTCCACCTATAGACCTAATGCCCACTCCCTCTTAAAATGCTCAGTAACACCTTTCGTTTGATACCCATATCGTACAAACATTCTAGAGTCACCCTTGGTCCACCTTTATGGCGATATCTCGAAAAGGCGTCCACCTATAGAACTAAGGATTACTCCCTTTTAAAATACTCCTTACCACCTTTCATTTGATACCCATATCGTACAAACACATTCTAGAGTCACCCCTGGCCCACCCTAATGGCGATATCTCGAAAAGGCGTCCACCTATAGACCTAATGCCCACTCCCTCTTAAAATGCTCAGTAACACCTTTCGTTTGATACCCATATCGTACAAACATTCTAGAGTCACCCCTGGCCCACCCTAATGGCGATATCTCGAAAGGGCGTCCACCTATAGACCTAATGCCCACTCCCTCTTAAAATGCTCAGTAACACCTTTCGTTTGATGCACATATCGTACAAACACATTCTAGAGTCACCCCTGGCCCACCCTTATGACGATATCTCGAAAAGGCGTCCACCTATAGACCTCATGCCCACTCCCTCTTAAAATGCTCAGTAACACCTTTCGTGTGATACCCATACCGTACAAACATTCTAGAGTCACCCCTGGCCCACCCTAATGGCGATATCTCGAAAAGGCGTCCACCTATAGACCTAATGCCCACTCCCTCTTAAAATGCTCAGTAACACCTTTCATTTGATTCCCATATCGTACAAACACATTCTAGAGACACCCCTGGTCCACCTTTATGGCGATATCTCGAAACGGCGTCCACCTATGGAACTAAGGATCACTCCTTTTCAAAATACTCATTAACAGCTTTCATTTGATACCCATATCGTACAAACACATTATAGAATCACCCCTGGTCCACCTTAATGGGGACATCTCGAAAAGGCGTCCACCGATAGACCTAAGGCCCACTCCCTCTTAAAATGCTCAGTAACACCTTTCATTTGATACCCATATCGTACAAACAAATTCTAGAGTCAGCCCTGGTCTACCTTTATGGCGATATCCCTAAATGGCGTTCATCCATAGAACTATGGCCTATTCTCTCTTAAAATACTCTTTAATACCTTTCATTTGATACACATGTTATACAACCACATTCCAGGGTTACCCCAGATTGATTTTCCTTATTTTGTCTCCATAGCTCTCAACTGAGTATGTTATGTTCGGTTACACCCGAACTTAGCCTTCCTTACTTGTTATTCTTTAGTATTAACTCAACACATTTTATATCGAAATGTTCATATTCACTCATATTAAATAAACTTAGTAAATATACATACAAAAAAGTTTATATGTTAAGCATAGCGATGGCCGAGATTATGAAGGTTTGTTTAAAAGCTTCGAGTTTATAACTCCTTTGAAACTTTTTAAATTTGTTTCTTATTTAGGTTGGTGCTGGGCTGGCTCTGCTAGTTACCCCGACTTCTTCAATCCTGCTGCGCGTGAATACTACGCAAATCAATATGCGCTATGGAATTTCAAAACTGTCACTGCCGATGTAATGTTTTGGACTGACATGAATGAACCATTCGTTTTTAATGGCCCCGAAGTAACAATGTTATAGGATTTGGTATATTATGGCAACTGGGAACATCGTGATGTACATAACTTATACGATCATATGCAATTGATGGGTACCTTCGATGGCGTACTCCAACGTGACTTCAATAAGCGTCCATTCATTTTAACACGTGCACACTTTGCTGGCTCGCAGCGATATGCTGCTATTTGGACTGGAGATGATATGGCCGACTGGGGTCACTTGCAACATTCCATTAAAATGTGTTTATCTGAAGCAGTTGCCGGCTTCTCATTTTGTGGTGCTGATATTGGTGGGTTCTTTGGTAATTCTGATGCTGAGTTATTTGAACGTTGGTATCAAACTGGTGCTTTCTTACCCTTCTATCGTGGTCATGCACATATCGATACAAAACGCCGTGAACCATGGTTATACGCAAACGTTATTCATATCTACCGTTATGGTATACGATGTTCTATGAACATCAATTGACTGGTGAACCGATTACGCGTCCATTGCTGGCACATTATCCTAAAGATAAGGAGACATTCACAATTGATGATGAATTCCTGCTACAGAATCCTTTGTTGGTGCGTCCAGTGATTCATCAGGGTGCCACGAAAGTCAATGTTTATTTCCCAGCTATTGATGATAAGAAGAATGGTGATTTATGGTATGATCTCGAGACATTTAAGAAGTATGCAAATGTTGGTTATGAGAGTATTGCTGTGGATAGTTATAAGGTGAGAGTGATGTGAATTAACTTAGGTTAGGTTAGGTTGAACTGGCCGCTCCATGAGGACCTCACATAGACTGAATAAATCCGTAGTATTACCAGAAGTTTGTTTTAACGACCAAACTGAAAAACCCTATCAAAAACCAGGACTTATGTTATAAAATAACGCCGTCCTCTTGGCAAATACTAGAAGCTTCCTAGGACTTAAGCCACTTGCTGCTTCTAGATCTGACAGCTGTATCACTCCTAATAGCTGGAGTCTTAGCCTGGCAAGTGCAGGGCACGAGCACAGAACGTGCTCGATCGTTTCATCCTCCAACTCACTGACCAAGCCTAATTTAAAGGCATGTGACGCCAGAAGGCAGTGTCCAGTCAGAATACCCGTCATGAGTATACAGTCCTCTCTTTTTAATGATAGAAGCAACTTTGTTAGTCAAAGGTTGTAAGACCTACACATAATCTTCGACACTTTACAGCCCCGCGCTTGAACCCACGCCTTTCCCGCTTGGTCGATCATGTGCACCTCTCGCATTCGCTTAATCTCGCCCAATCTAATTGGGACATCTACGGAGCAAGCTTCAAGGGATGCGCCCTTTTTAGCTAGTTCGTCCGCTATTTCACTCCCATCTATTCCCATATGCTCTGGGACCCAATATAGATGTATGCTTCTCCCTGTCCCGATTCTCTCTAGAGACTGTTTACACTCTAACACGCATTTAGATGCTGTGCTATGCGAGATTATTGCCTTAATTGCTGCTTGACTGTCAATATAAAAGTTAACACGGTTGCAGCTTAAGCTATTCTCTTCCAGGGTTTCTACTGCTTTGGTTACGGCTAATATTTCCGCTTGGAAAACGCTACAGTAATCCGGCAGCCTGTAGGATCTGCTTATTTCCGGATCAGCACAGTATACCGCAGACCCTACTCCTTCCACTACTTTGGTACCATCGGTGTACACATGTATCGCCTCGTCCGCCATTTGCGCACCCTTGCGCCAACCGTCCACCTCTATTGTGGCCTTAAGATCTCCCTCGAAGCGCAGATAGGGAATCATGTAGTCTGTTCGTCTTGTGATTGATGACGCTATACTACTATGGACATATGGTCGGCGCTCAAGCTGCCCCGAAGCACCGAGCCTGGTTGCGGTCGTTAACGCTTTGTTCTTTGCTACCAGGTCTACAGGTTGGATGTGCAGAATGGCATATAGTGTAGCCGTCGGGGTTGTTTTCAGGGCTCCCGTAATGCTAAGCATCGATAGTCTGCATACCCCCTCTAATTTTTTGAGGTATGTTGTTTTTGTGTGGCTTTCCACCAAACAAGAACTCCATAGTATAGAATAAAGCTTACAATCGCTGTAAAAACCCAATGAGAAAGAGAGGGCGATGGGCCCCACGTACACCCCAGCATTCTCTTACATGCATAGAGTGCCGTTGAGGCCTTCTTGACCCTCTCCTCCACGTTGAGCTTCCATGACAGCTTACTGTCTAGGATGATTCATAGATATTTTGTGCAAGGTTTCTCCTGTAAGGTCACCCCTCCTAACTTAGGCCTGGTCCAATTTAGGACCTCGTACCTCTTTGTAAACAAGACCATATCCGTCTTCTCCGCTTTGACTTTCAACCCGACATTAGATGCCCAGGTATGAATATCCCGAAGCGCCCGATCCATCAAAGAACTAATCGTTGGAAGGCACTTTCCACTTATGACAATTGCAACGTCATCTGCGTAAGCCGTAAGTTTTACGGGTCCCTCATCGAATTGCCTGAGCAGTTGGTTGATGACCAGCGTCCACAGCAGAGGTGATAGCACCCCTCCCTACGGCGTGCCCCTGTCCACTGATTTTGTGGCCTCGTACAATCCCCATTGTGATGTAATCTTTCTGCAATTTAACATGCAGCCGATCCATCTGATTAAGGCAGGATGTACTTTAATGTAATTAAGACCATCCATTATCGCCCATTTTGCAACATTATTGAAAGCCCCGGTAATGTCCAAGAAGACTCCTAGAGCATACTCCTTATATTCCAGGGATTTCTCTATGCTTATTACCACCCTATGCAATGCGGTGTCTACCGACTTGCCTTTGGTGTACGCATGCTGTGTTGTGGAGAGCAGCTTTTCATCCACGTTGGACTTTATGTACACATCTATCAGCCTCTCAAAGGTTTTGAGTAGAAATGATGTTAAGCTTATGGGTCTATAGTCTTTGGGATACACGTGACCGATCTTCCCCGCCTTTGGTAGAAAAGCTACACGAGCAGTTCTCCAAGAGTGCGGTACATGATTCAGTCTTATGCACCCATCGAATATTATTTTAAGCCGTTCCACGACCGCCCTACTTGAGACTTGTAGCATGGCCGGGAATATACTATCTGGGCCCGGCGATTTAAACTTAGAAAACGTCTTCACTGCCCACTCGATCTTGGTATCGGTCACCAAGCCCGGCACTACTAGCTCCGTGATCGAAGTGTAAGTGATGTCTGCTGGCTCTTCTAAACCGTCTCCCGGTGGGAAATGTGTATCGAGAAGCATCTCAAGGGATTCCTCACTATTACGTGACCATTTCCCGTTCTCTTTCTTTATTAGTCCCTGGACTATGTTTCCCTTTGCTAGGACTTTTTTCAACCGTGCTGTTTCGCTGGAGCACTCTATGTCCGTACAGAAACTTTTCCATGAGTTTCTCTTCGCCCTGGTAATTTCACGCTTGTAGATCCTCAGTAGATCCCTGTACTCGTCCCGACATGCCTCGCTTTCCGCGATCTTTGCGAGTTTAAACATTTCTTTTACCTGTCTTCTTAGAAGACTCAGCTCATTGCTCCACCATGGCGACTTTGCTTTTCCTCTGAATCTTCTTAGAGGGCAAGCTTTGTTATACGCAGTCATAAGTGTCCTTGTTATGAATTCATTCGACTCCTCCAGTTCCTCTACATTAGCAACCTCTTTGGGTTCTCCCAGTTTTGTTTCTACATGTTTCTGGAATTTAGTCCAGTTCGCTGACCTAGGGTTTCTAAAGGTTCCTCCCTTCTCTACCCTCTTTAGGGGGATGCTGAAGCTGATATACGCATGGTCGGAGAATGATGGTCTATCAAGAACCATCCAATCATATCTTGATATATCACGCTCGGAGCTCAATGTTATATCCAGAACATTGCTGGATGTTGGACCAATGTATGTAGGGACATTTCCCCTGTTGGCTATCTGCAAATTGGTTTGCAGGATGTAACAAAACAGAGATCTCGTGCGTATCTGCTCCTCCCTACGCATTGTGGTGCGCATTTGCATCTGCGCCTATGACCAACCGCCCTTTGCGCCCTTCCTCCTGTACTAGCCTTTTGCACTCCATCGGTGGAACCTCCGCAGCATGGGCCATATAGCAGGATGCCAGTATAAATGCCTGCTTATTCTTTTGCTCAACGGCTACCGCTACGAGATCCTCAGTGGTGTAATTAGGCAGCATATATGAATGCAGCTGTTTCCTTACCATTACTACAGCTCGCACCCGTCCTTCCGTTTGCGCGTAGTAAACGCCAAACCTGCGCGCGCTAAGTCCAGAAACCTTTCCTCCCGATGAGAGCCACGGCTCCTGGATCAGCGCCACGTCAAACGAACCCTCCTCAAGGGTTGGGAGGAAACAAAACATTTTATTGTTTCTGAAACGAACAAAGTTTTAGAGGAATGACAGTGACGATAATGAATGGAAACATAATTATAACAGAAAACTTACGCTATAACTTATTCCTGGATTAGTAAACAGTAAAGTAAACAAGTAAGGAAGGCTAAGTTCGGGTGTAACCGAACATTACATACTCAGTTGAGAGCTATGGAGACAAAATAAGGAAAATCACCATGTAGGAAAATGAACCTAGGGTAACCCTGGAATGTGGTTGTATGACATGTGTATCAAATGGAAGGTATTAAGAGTATTTTAAGAGAGAGTAGGCCATAGTTCTCTGGATGGACGCCATTTAGGGATATCGCCATAAAGGTGGACCAGGGCTGACTCTAGAATGTGTTTGTACGATATGGGTATCAAATGAAAGGTGATAATGAGTATTTTAAAAGGGAATGGGCTTTAGTTCTATAGGTGAACGCCTTTTCGAGAAATCGCCATAAAGGTGGACCAGGGGTGACTCTAGAATATGTTTGTACGATATGGGTATCAAATGAAAGCTGTTAATGAATATTTTGAAAAGCAGTGATCCTTAGTTCCATAGGTGGACGCCGTTTCGAGATATCGCCATAAAGGTGGACCAGGGGTGTCTCTAGTTGTACGATATGGGAATCAAATGAAAGGTGTTACTGAGCATTTTAAGAGGGAGTGGGCATTAGGTCTATAGGTGCACGCCTTTTCGAAATGTCGCCATTAGGGTGGGCCAGAGGTGACTCTAGAATGTGTTTGTATGATATGGGTATCAAATGAAAGATGGTAATGAGTATTTTAAAAGGGAGTAATCCTTAGTTCTATAGGTGGACGCCTTTTCGAGATATCGCCATAAAGGTGGACCAATGGTGACTCTAGAATGTTTGTACGATATGGGTATCAAACGAAAGGTGCTACTGAGCATTTTAAGAGGAAGTGGGCATGAGGTCTATAGGTGGACGCCTTTTCGAGGTATCGTCATTAGGGTGGGCCAGGGGTGACTCTAGAATGTGTTTGTACGATATGGGTATCAAACGAAAGGTGTTACTGATCATTTTAAGATGGAGTGGGCATTAGGTCTATAGGTGGACGCCTTTTCGAGATATCGCCATTAGGGTGAGCCAGGGGTGACTCTAGAATGTTTGTACGATATGGGTATCAAACGAAAGGTGTTACTGAGCATTTTAAGAGGGAGTGGGCATTAGGTCTATAGGTGGACGCCTTTTCGAGATATCGCCATTAGGGTGGGAAAGGGGTGACTCTAGAATGTTTTTGTACGATATGGGTATCAAATGAAAGGTGGTAATGAGTATTTTAAAAGGGAGTAATCCTTAGTTCTATAGGTGGACGCCTTTTCGAGATATCGCCATAAACGTGGACCAAGGGTGACTCTAGAATGTTTGTACGATATGGATATCAAACGAAATGTGTTACTGAGCATTTTAAGAGGGAGTGGGCATTAGGTCTATAGGTGGACGCCTTTTCGAGATATCGCCATTAGGGTGGGCCAGGGGTGACTCTAGAATGTTTGTACGATATGGGTATCAAACGAAAGGTGTTACTGAGCATTTTAAGAGGGAGTGGGCATTAGGTCTATAGGTGGACGCCTTTTCGAGATATCGCCATTAGGGTGGGCCAGGGTGACTCTAGAATGTGTTTGTACGATATGGGTATCAAATGAAAGGTGGTAATGAGTATTTTAAAAGGGAGTAATCCTTAGTTCTATAGGTGGACGCCTTTTCGAGATATCGCCATAAAGGTGGACCAAGGGTGACTCTACGATGTTTGTACGATATGGGTATCAAACGAAAGGTGTTACTGAGCATTTTAAGAGGGAGTGGGCATTAGGTCTATATGTGGACGCCTTTTCGAGATATCGCCATTAGGATGGGCCAGGGTGACTCTAGAATGTTTGTACGATATGGGTATCAAACGAAAGGTGTTACTGAGCATTTTAAGAGGGAGTGGGCATTAGGTCTATAGGTGGACGCCTTTTCGAGATATCGCCATTAGGGTGGGCCAGGGGTGACTCTAGAATGTTTGTACGATATGGGTATCAAACGAAAGGTGTTACTGAGCATTTTAAGAGGGAGTGGACATTAGGTATATAGGTGGTCGCCTTTTCGAGATATCGCCATTAGGGTGGGCCAGGGTGATTCTAGAATGTGTTTGTACGATATGGATATCAAATTAAAAGTATTAATGAGGGTTTTAAAAGCGAGTGGCCCTTAGATATATATGTGAAGGCGTTCTCGCGATATCGACCAAAATGTGGGCCAGGTGATCCAGAAAATCATCTGTCGGGTACTGCTAATTTATTTATATATGCAATACCACTAACAGTATTCCTGCCAAGATTCCAAGGGCTGTTGATTTCGCCTTGTAGAACTTTTTCATTTTCTTCTACTTAATATGGTAGGTGTCACACCCATTTTACAAAGTTTTTTCCAAAGTTATATTTTGCGTCAATAAGCCAATCCAGTTACCATGTTTCATCCCTTTTTTCGTAGTTGGTATAGAATTATGGCATTTTTTTCATTTTTCGTAATTTTTGATATCGATAAAGTGGGCGTGGTTATGCTCGGATTTCGGCCATTTTTTATACCAAGATAAAGTGAGTTCAGATAAGTACGTGGGCTAAGTTTAGTAAAGATATATCGGTTTTTGCTCAAGTTATTGTGTTAACGGCCAAGCGGAAGGACAGACGGTGGACTGTGTATAAAAACTGGGCGTGGCTTCCACCGATTTCGCCCATTTTCACAGAGTATAGTTACCGTCACAGAATCTATGCTCCTACCAAATTTCAGAAGGATTGGTAAATTTTTGTTCGACTTATGGCATTAAAAGTATTCTAGACAAACTAAATGAAAATGGGCGGAGCCACGCCCATTTTGAAATTTTCTTTTATTTTTGGATTTTGTTGCATCATATCATTACTGGAGTTGAATTTTGACTTAATTTACTTATATACAGTAAAGATATTAACTTTTTTGTTAAAATTTGAATTTAAAAAAAAAAATTTTTTAAAAGTGGGCGTGTTCTTCATCCAATTTTGCTAATTTTTATTTAGCACATATATAGTAATAGTAGTAACGTTCCTGCCAAATTTCATCATGATATCTTCAACGACTGCCAAATTACAGCTTGCAAAACTTTTAAATTACCTTCTTGTAAAAGTGGGCGGTGCCACGCCCATTGTCCAAAATCTTACTGGTTTTCTATTCTGCGTCATAACGGCAACCCATCTATCAAGTTTCATCGCTTTAACCGCCTTTGGCAATGAATTATCGCATTTTTTCGGTTTTTCGAAATTTTCGATATCGAAAAAGTGGGCGTGGTTATAGTCCGATATCGTTCATTTTAAATAGCGATCTGAGATGAGTGCTCAGGAACCTACATACCAAATTTCATCAAGATACCTCAAAATTTACTCAAGTTATCGTGTTAACGGACGGACGGACGGACGGACGGACGGACGGACGGACGGACGGACATGGCTCAATCAAATTTTTTTTCGATCCTGATTATTTTGATATATGGAAGTCTATATCTATCTCGATTCCTTTATATATGTACAACCAACCGTTATCCAATCAAACTTAATATACTCTGTGAGCTCTGCTCAACTGAGTATAAAAAGAAGTAAAATTTTAGAAAAAAATAAGAAAAAAGGCACAAAGTACTTTCTCGAAGAATGCGAGGTTTCTGTAAATCACAACATGTTTCTAACAATGATTGACGCAAAAGTTTGCAATGCTTTGGCTGAAACTTCTTCCTCACAAAAGTGTTATATTTATGGTGCCACTCCAAAAGATATGAATTATGAGACACGGGTTTTTATCCCTAACCGAAATAATCTTGGTTTTGGCTTGTCTACTCTCCATGCCCGGATAAGATGTTTTGAATGCTTGCTTCACATAAGTTATCGCCTCGAAGTAAAAAGAATGGCAACTTAGGAAAGAGGCAGATAAAGAGAGTGTTAAACAACGTTCCAATGAAATCCAGAATAAATTTAAAAGTGAACTTGGATTGATAGTAGATCAACCAAAACCAGGATTCGGCAATACCAATGATGGTAATACTGCTCGAAGGTTTTTCGAAAATTATGATGCTAGTGCTGAGATTACGGGATTGGATGTAACGCTCATCAAAAGATTCGATACTCTCCTTCGCGCATTAGGATCTGGGTATAATATCATTATCTAAAGATTTGAGATATTTGCGAGTGAGACTAAAAAACTATACATAGATCTCTATCCGTGGTTTTATATGCCTGCTACAGTTCATAAAATCTTAGTGCATAGTACTGATATTATAAAATCAGAAATTCTGCCTATTGGTCAACTTTCTGAAGAAGCACAAGAAGCCCGTAACAAAGATTTGAGACGATTCAGGGATGATAACTTATAACATCGGATCCCTTTGTTAACAGCTTAAGGGAGATACCCAAGAAAAAATTTAAAAGCCTGACTTCAGAAGTCTTACTTTTACTGCCCTCCGATAATGTTGAGGAGTCAATAAATACCCCAGATGTTTCAAGCTTTCACAGTAATGATGCTCATTACTATTCCACAAGTGACTCATCGATTGCGCTCGCCAATTTTGAAGTTCACTTTCTATGAGCAACTCCCAAAGGTTGACTGGAGTTGTTGTTGTTGTTGTAGCAATGTTTCGCCCCACCTAATAGCTGCGACCGATCACAAACTGTCATCAATATCCTCTAACGGGAGTCCAAGGAAACTTTCTGCTTTGACAGGGGTGGACCATAACGAAAGGGGTGTTAGAGGCGTTGTTTCCACATTACAATTAAAAAATGGTCGGTGTCATTTGGGGACACATTGCAAGCGGGGCATACATTTTGTATGTCGGGGTTTATTCTGGATATGTAAGAGTTCAACCTGTTACAGTATCCAGAACGAAGTTGAGCTAGAGTGACTCGCGTTTCCCTGGGGAGTATGCGTTCCTCTTCCGCAAGTTTTGGGTACTGTTCCCTGAGTGCTGGATTCACCGGGCAATTCCCGGCGTAAAGGTCCGACTGCTGTTTGTGGAGTTCACCAAGGACCTGCTTGTGTTTTTTTGCTTCATACGGCTGAGTTCTCAGGTGCCGTATTTCCTCAAAATGCTTACGAAGATGACTCCTTAAGTCCCTAGGCGGTGCTGGTTCATCAATCAGATCTCTGTTGGGATGCCCAGGTTTCTGGGTATTCAACAGGAACTGTTTGGTTAGCATCTCATTTCTCTCCCTGATGGGGAGTATTCTCGCCTCATTATGTAGATGGTGTTCTGGGGACATAAGAATACAGCCCATGGCGGTTCTGAGCGCAGTATTTTGGCAGGCCTGTAGCATCTTCCAGTGGGTAGTTTTTAGGCTTGGCGACCATATAGGGGACGCGTAGCACGTAAACGGCTGACTAATTGCTTTGTATGTGGTAATGATCGTTTCTTTGTCTTTTCCCCAAGTACTGCCAGCAAGGGATTTGAGGATTATGGCTCTGGATTTTCGGAACAACTGCGGCTGCGTGCTCATCAAAATGTAGATCCTGATCAAAGGTCACACCCAAGAGTTTGGGGTGTAGGGCAGTCGGTAGCGTAGTGCAATCGACGTGGATGCTCAAAATGGTCGACATTTGGGACGTCCAAGTTGCAAATAAGGTCGCGGATGATTTAGTCGGTGATAATGCCAGGTTTCGCGTGGCGAAAAAACTGGATAGATCAGGGAGGTAGCCGTTTATTCTGATGCGAAGCTCATTGATCTGCGGGCCCGGGCCTGTGCCCATTATTGTGCAGTCATCGGCGTAAGAAACGATAGTAACTCCAAGACACCACCCTGTGGCACCCCTTGTTTAATTCTTCTTGGCTTTGATGTTTCGTTTCTGAATTGCACCGATGCCTGCCGACCACCCAGATAATTTGCGGTCGACCTTTTAAGACATGGGGGAAGGGTAAAACCTTCCAAGTTTTGCAGTAACGTGCCATGGTTGACCGTATCAAAAGCTTTTGATAGGTCTAGCGCTACGAGTACGGTTCTATGGTGGGGCTTCTGATTTAAACCAAAATTTATCTGGGTGGTAATGGCATTTAGCGCGGTGTGGTGCTATGGAGTTTTCTAAACCCATGCTGATGACAGGCTAGCTGCAAATTTGCTTTGAAGTAGGGGAGCAAAATGGCTTCAAGCGTCTTGGCTACTGGCTATAAGAGAGATATCGGGCGATATGACTCTCCTATGTTAGCTGGTTTCCCAGGCTTTAGTAGCGGGACCACCTTGGCCATTTTCCATTTTTCGGGTATGAAAAAGGTGGAAAGAGACAGGTTGAAGACATGCGCTAAATATTTGAAACCCTCTTTCCCTAGGCTTTTAAGCATTGGCATGGCTATGCCGTCTGGGCCCACTGCTTTGGATGGTTTGGCATGACCGATGGCATCTTCAACTTCTTTGGCGGTGATGGTAATTGGTGACGCGCTGAACTTATGTTTATGTGCGTGTCTGTTGGCCCTCCGTCTGTCTTTGTCGACCGTAGAATGCATAATATATTGTCGGCAGAAAGCGCTCCCACATTTGTTTTGCATCCGACAGCACTTTATCGCCAAAGACGATGGAAAATTTGTCATTGTGCCTAGATGGATTCGATAGGGACTTTACAGTGGACCAAAGTTTACCTACACCGGCAGAGAGGTTACAACCGCTTAGGTGCTCCTCCCATTTTGCCCGCTTGTGTTTATCCACAAGCAATCTGATGCGTTGGTTTATATCCCTTATTTGGGGGTCGCCGGGATCGAGCTGTCTTATAAGGTCACGTTCTCTCGCTAAACTTGCGGCCTCTGCCGAGAAGTGGGGCCGAATTTCGAGAATTCTACCGGCGGGAATGAAACGAGCCGAGGCGGATTCAATGACCTTGCGGAAACCACGCTCCCCTTGGCGGGCATCAGTTGGGATAGGGAGGGCAGCAAAGCGGTTGTCTGTAAAGGATTTGTATTCGTCCCACTTTCCTTTATTAAAATTAATGAAAGTGCGTTTTTCTGCGACGATGAAGTCGGCGGAACGCTCGAGCGAAATAAGTATAGGCAGGAGGTCGAATGCCAATGTTACCATCGGCTGCCAGTTGACGCAGTTTACGAGTTCTGCGCTCACGATTGAAATATCCGGCGAACTGTGACAGCTTCCTACCACACGTGTGGGGGCGTCTCCGTTTATTGTGCAGAACGTCGTTTCTTCTATTTGATCCGCTAACATCTCACCCCTACTGTCCACCCGCAAGTTTGAGTGCCATAGATCGTGATGGGCAATGAAATCGCCTAAGATAATGCGATTGTTTCCAGTGAGTACGCCGCTGATATCAGGGTGGTATCCACTGGGGCAACAGGTGACAGGAGGGATGTTGATGTTGATGATTTCTAGATTTGCATCGCCCGACCGGACAGATAATCCTTGACGTTCTAAGACACTGTCCCTGCGGTCGATATCGGGATCAAATATATGATACTGCACAGTGTGGTGTATGATAAACGCGATGCCGCCTCCATTTCCGGTCTCGCGATCTTTTCTGTGGACATTACACCCAGAACAGGTCTGCAATGCAGATCTTTCTGTGATCTTAGTTTCTTGAATCGCAGCAATGCGGATGTTGTGCCGCTTCATGAAGTCGACTATCTCCGTGATCTTCCCAGTTAATCCATTACAGTTTAACTGCAGAATTCTGAAGTGCATATGGGAAGACGTCGTCATTCTGGGAGTAAGTGACGGGTGACTTCGCCTGGGTTGTGGAAGGCCAGAATGCGATTGCTGTTGTGGCACTGGGACTAGACTTCCTTGGGTAGGCATTGGGGTGACCGGTGTATTTGGGTATGCGGCCTGGCAACATGGCGCAATGAAACCCGTCGGGGGTTGCCTGCGCTAAGCCGCAGACTACGGGACGTCCTAGGACGTGAACAGCAAGGAGCCACAAAAGATTTATAGAAGTTACGTGAACGTCTGGTTTTGGGGTCTAGCCCAGAACAACCTGTCCGATGCAACCATCTCATACACGAGACACACTGAAAAGAGTATGACCGTCCTAAAAGATTCTTTTGCGACAGATGCAGCAAAACCATTTCTCAGGACCGGGGTCAGGAGACGGACCCGGATTGGGTTCGATACCTTCATATAGGTAGGGCAAAAATTTGTAGTTTTCATTTTTTCGTTTTAAACTGCTAAATTATACATTATACTAATTCCCTTAAACATTTCTTGCCTTCACTTCCTTTCAGTATATTCAGTAGTTTGAACGCTATGCCAAAAAACGTTGAACAAATTTTGAAAAAAAAAACAGAATTTTTTACAAAATTTCAGATTTAACCACTTTAAAATCGGAAAAATTCTATGGACGAAAAAAAGTTAGCCACCCTATGTTGTAAGTAATATAACTACGAAAATTTTAAGCATACCAGTACAACAATCGTACGTGCCGTTGAGACTATAGCCCCGTTAACTTGCAAGCGTCTATCCTAAAATTTTGTATTACTTTGATAAAATTTGCGAGACATTTCATTTGGTCACTCTACCTTCGGGTCTAGTAAATTTAAAAACACATCAAGTATTTAATTGTCACTACTGTTTGTTGTAAATTTTGTTTTGCAAATTGTAGTGCTAATTTATACATACTATATCGGTAGATGTGTTTACGAAATGGCTTGTTGCAAAAGAGATTTTAAATGTAAAAATAGTCCGGAAGATTTTTGTTTTATTTGCGGACATTATATTTTTGGAAACTCAGCTCGGAAAATAACTAATTCTGTCAAAGATTCATACTTTCAATATTTCGGTTTCCGTGTAAAAAATCTCGATAAATCTTGGACACCTCCATAGCGGAACGATACAAGGTGGCAGCATGGTGACATACCTACAAACTGAAATAAAAATCACATGTACTTTGTTGTTGTAAATTCGGTGGACAAAGGTCAAAATCGTACTGCGCCGGAAGTTAATTTATCAAATCAAATAAAAAAAGTTTATAATCAGCTGTACCATGCTGCCACCTTGTATCGCTCCGCCATGGACACCTCATTTTATTTGCGCCTCCTGTAGATTAACTTTAATGAGATGGGTATCGGGTAAAGGTCATAACATGAAGTTTGGTGTTCCAATGATGTGGACTGAACCCTTTAACCGCGACCAGTGCTATTTTTACGTGATAGACCTTTAAGGTAAAACGAGAAAAAAGAGGAAATTAATAAGTTACCCAAATGTGGCATCAGCTAAAAAACCAAAACTACATGACCATATCTTACCCATACCTAGGCCGCTTATAAGTTTTTAAGCCTCAAGCGAAAGTGACTCCGAAGCAACTTAAGGACTTCGCCAGAGATTTTTGAAATTATCCAAATTTGATAGCGAAGTTCTAGGATCTCGTTTGCAACAATGGGGCAGCCTGGGCCCTTCGACAAGTACTTCCAAATTTCGACATAGACACAAGACTTTCTCTTCTTTTTTTACTAAAAGTGAAAATATTTGCTACTGCAATGATGTTCAAGGTTTACTTGAAGCACTAAAATTAGAAAATAAAGTGGATGATTGGCGCTTGTTTATAGACAGTTCAAAGCATAGTTTAAAAGCAGCATTACTCCATAAAGGAAATTCGTTACCGTCAATACCAGTGGCACATTCTGAGAATACTAAAGAAACTTATTTAAGCATATCCAATTTACTTGAAATCATTCTTAAAGGTAAGCAGTTTCAGTGGTACAATTTAAAATAAATAGTATGTGAAATACATCCTAGGTTGTAGCTATAATTCTTGGCCTTCTAGGAGGTTTCACTAAATGTTGCTGTTTTCTCTGTCTTTGGGACAGTCATGCTAGAGAAACCGATTATATTCAGGAAAACTAGCCACCAAGAGCTGAGTACGAACCAGGTGCCTTTAATATCGCAAACCCGCCTTTAGGAAATCCCGAATGAGTTATTTTGCCAGCACTTCACATAAAATTAGGATTAATGAAAAATTTTGTAAAGGCTTTAAATAAGGACGCGCCATCCTTCCAGTACCTAATGAAATTTCACCAAGTCCTCATGATTTTTGAAAAGCGTTACCAAGGTTTTTGGAATGAAGAAATGACGGGAGATCATTGCTGGTCAATAATACGGGAGACAAACCCAGAAAATTATAAACGGGTAGTTAAAAGTACCCACGTCCCTCACTATTGACCGCCACGGTAAAATCGCTCAATTTGCCTTTTTTTAGATGTATATATGTATGTATTTAATGTTGTTGTCGTTGTTGTTTATTACTGAATTGCTGATTTATACTCATATTACTCAATTGAATAAAGTTTAACATGCAAACATATGTGTAACCGAACATTACATACTCAGTTGGGAGCTGTGGAGACAAAGTAAGGGGAAATCACCATGTTGTAAAAAGAACCTAGGGCAACCCTGGAATGTGGTTGTATGACATGTGTATCAAATGGAAGGTATTAAAGAGTATTTTAAGAGGAAGTGGGCCATAGTTCTATAGATGGACGCCATTTAGGGTATTCGCCATAAAGGTGGACCAGGGATGACTCTAGAATTTGTTTGTACTATATGGGTATCAAATAAAACTTGTTATTGAGTATTTTAAAAGGGAGTGGGCCTTAGTTCTATAGGTGGAGGCCTTTTCGGAATATCGTTATAAAAGTGCACCAGGGTTGACTCTAGAATGCGTTTGTACAATATGGGTATCAAACGAAAGGTGTTAATAAGTGTTTTAAAAGGGAGTGGGCCTTAGTTGTATGGGTGGACGCCTTTTCGGGATATCGCCATAAACGTGGACCAGGGGTGACTCTAGAATGCGTTTGTACAATATGGGTAACAAATGAAAGGTGTTAATGAGTATTTTAAAAGGGTGTGGGCCTTAGTTCTATAGGTGGACGCCTTTTCAAGATATCGCCATAAAGGTGGATCAGGGGTGACTCTAGAATTTGTTTGTACGATATGGGTATCAAATGAAAGGTGTTAATGAGTATTTTAAAAGGGAGTGGGCCTTAGTTCTATAGGTGGATGCCTTTTCGAGATATCGCCATAAAGGTGGGCCAGGGGTGACTCTAGAATTTTTTTGTACGATATGGGTATCAAATGAAAGGTGTTAATGAGTGTTTTAAAAAGGAGTGGGCCTTAGTTCTATATTTGGACGCCTTTTCGAGATATCGCCATAAACGTGGACCAGGGGTAACTCTAGAATGTGTTTGTACGATATGGGTATCAAATTAAAGGTATTAATGAGGGTTTTAAAAGGGAGTGGCCCTTAGTTGTATATGTGAAGGCGTTTTCGAGATATCGGCCAAAATGTGGACCAGGGTGATCCAGAACATCATCTGTCGGGTACCGCTAATTTATTTATATATGTAATACCACGAACAGTATTCCTTCCAAGATTCCAAGGGCTTTTGATTTCGCCCTGCAAAACTTTTTCATTTTCTTCTACTTAATATGGTAGGTGTCACACCCATTTTACCAAGTTTTTTTCTAAAGTTATCTTTTGCGTAAATAGACCAATACAATTACCATGTTTCATCCCTTTTTCGTATTTGGTATATAATTATGGCATTTTTTTAATTTTTCGTAATTTTCGATATCGAAAAAGTGGGCGTGGTCATAGTCGGATTTCGGCCATTTTTTCACCAATACAAAGTGAGTTCAGATAAGTACGTGAACTGAGTTTAGTAAAGATATATCGATTTTTGCTCAAGTTATCGTGTTAACGGCCGAGCGGAAGGACAGACGGTCGACTGTGTATAAAAACTGGGCGCGGCTTCAACCGATTTCGCCCTTTTCACAGAAAACAGTTATCGTCCTAGAATCTAAGCCTCTCCCAAATTTCACAAGGATTGGTAAATTTTTGTTCGACTTATGGCATTAAAAGTATCCTAGACAAATTAAATGAAAAAGGGCCCATTTTGAAATTTTCTTTTATTTTTGTATTTTGTTGCACGATATCATTACTGGAGTTGAATGTTGACATAATTTACTTATATACTGTAAAGATATTAACTTTTCTTTTAAAACTTGAATTTAAAAAAAAAAATTTTTTAAAAGTGGGCGTGGTCGTTCTCGGATTTTGCTAATTTTTATTAAGCTGACATATAGCAATAAGAGTAACATTCCTGCCAAATTGCATCATGATATCTTCAACGACTGCCAAATTACAGCTTGCAAAACTTCTAAATTACCTTCTTTTAAAAGTGGGCGGTGCCGCGCCCATTGTCCAGAATTTTACTAGTTTTCTATTCTGCGTCATAAGTTCAACTCACCCACCAAGTTTCATCGCTTAATCCGTATTTGGTAATGAATTATCGCACTTTTTCGATTTTTCGAAATTTTCGATATTGAAAAAGTTGGCGTGGCTATTGTCCGATATCGTTCATTTTAAATAGCGATCTGAGATGAGTGCCCGGGAACCTATATACCAAATTTCATCAAGTTACCTCAAAATTTACTCAAGTTATCGTGTTAACGGACAGACGGACGGACATGGCTCAATCGAATTTTTTTTCGATACTGATAATTTTGATATATGGAAGTCTATATCTATCTCGATTCCTTTATACCTGTACAACCAACCGTTATCCAATCAAAGTTAATATACTCTGTGAGCTCTGCTCAACTGAGTATAATAAAAACGTAGTTTGAAAAAAAATTGTCTCTACAAAAAATTGTAGGATAGACGCTTGCAAGTTAACGGGGCTATAGTTTCAACGGCACGGCTGATTGTTGTACTGGTATGCTTAAAATCTTCGTAATTAAATTACCTACAACATAGTAGGGCTAACTTTTTTTCGTCAAAAGAATTTTTCCGATTTTAAAGTGGTTAAATCTGAAATTTTGTAAAAAATTCTGTTTTTTTTTTTTCAAAATTTGTTCAACGTTTTTTGGCATAGCGGTCAAACTACTGAAGTTACGTAAGGGAGGTGAAGGCAAGAAATGTGTATGGGAATTAGTATAATGCATAATTCAACAGTTTAAAACGAAGAATTGAAAAATACAAATTTTTGCCGTACCTATATGAAGTAGTGTTCTGCAAAAATGGGAACTTTCATATTTTCGCCGATATCTCGGAAACTAGATCTGCCACAGGAAAATGGAAGTCATATCAGGAATCAGGAGAAAGTTTCACTTTAGGAAAGGCCTATTTTATTCTTGGAGGCTAAAGTTGATCAAAATTTGTTGAGTAGTGTAATTTTACAAGCTCCCAACACTTGCAACACTAATAAGCTACTAATTTACTGTTAATCAATGTGGGATTTGAGTGCAACGTCAATTGAGCAACAGCGACAGCATTAGTGGCAATGGTAATGAAGGCGGTAGCGGCAGCAATGTTTGGGAGTATCAACATAAAGATGGTACAAAAACATCTTTCTTTATATTCTTTAAACAGAAAACACGTTGGATTAAAGAGTTGCAAAATGTTGATAATAATAAGTGGTTCCATATTCTTATACGCACTTATAACTCCGACACATAAGCAGTTTTTCATATAGATGAGTTTAACACAAGCTTATGCATTTGAGTATATTGCACGCATTTTTATGGAAAACGGTAGAATGTGCGACACTGGCGCCATCTGATGCTGAAAAGTAGTCATCTCCCAATTTTTGTTACAAGCAAATCATAAGAAGAATTTGACATTTGCTTTGGCTAAGGGTGTTGGCACACGTGAAATTATTTTCCCACTGGTTGGCAAATTTTCTAACATATTTCGCAAATAAAAACTGCAATATAACAATCGATTACGACACAAAATATGTTAGCAAGTATTTTTGTTGTATAGGGAGAATGTTTATAACAGTGCTTCGCGAAATTTTGTATGTGAATGGGCAAGGCGAAATAAACTTCAATTGCCAAGTCTGAAGTTCCTTCATATTTATAAACGCAACATCTTGGTTGATTGTGGCGATGTTATTGGAATGCATAAGCTTGTGTTAAACGCATCGATATGAAAAATGTCATTGTACCGCGGCCTTCATAGCGTGAAACCCAAATTTCTGGCAGGAAAACTAATGTTAATGTAGATTAGACTGTATTGGAAAAGAGTTCCAAAATGCTGCCCAAGAATTTGACAATTTACAAAAACAGTCGATATTTTTTTTATTGCGACTTAGTTATTTATCATAATTTTTTTTTTAAATTGGTATGTCCGTTGCAAAGGTTTACAAGTAGGATATGTATTAACACACACACACACACAGATACACTCACCTGATCAAAATGCTTGTTCTTGTTCGCTTTTTTGCGAATGCTATTTGGCACTGTTGTACTTCTTAGGTCCAAAAAAAGTATAGTAGCAGGCAACGAAAACTGCGTAAAAATTTAATTGTAAAATTATAAAGAAATGCTTTATTTATTTTCAAACGAGCACTTCATTACATCTCTTTAAAATCCATGTGTTTTGAAAAATTTAGTTAACAAATTCTGATACTTTATTACCGGGAACGATTGCTAAAACACGACCAAAACCGTCGTGGGAGGCTTTAAAGGACGCGTTTTGGCCACGGTTTCAATAATCCAAGCACGCTTTAGCCTTTGGATTATTGATACCAAGACAGAACGCATTTCCACATTTTTGGAATTGTTTTGTAGCCGATCACGGTGTTAAAATGTTTTTCACGGAGAGCTGTTGAAAGGGTAAAAAAAATAGCACCCGTGTTTTTAAACGGTTTTATTTAGGTTGACTTGACAGGCTGCACGGCCGGCCGGCCAGCGCGAATTTTGTAATCAAAATTTAAGTAACTTCCCGATAAGCTACAAGCTTGAAACTTGAAATATGGTTCAGAACCCGATGACAATGCAATATTAAGAAAAAATCGCCGCTAGGTGGCGCAAGGATCGAGATATTCACAAAAATTGTATTTGTGGTCCGATTTGGCTCATATTTGGAACACATAATACATTCAAGAATAGAAAGCGACCAATGAAAAAAGTAACCGCTAGGTGGCGCAAGGATCGGGATATTCACAAAAATCTTATTTGTGGTCCGATTTGTCTCATATTTGGAAATCATATTTGACATACAGAAATAGAAACCGCTTTAGTAAAAAAAATTCACGCTAGGTGTCGCAAAAATTGAGACATTCAAAAAACTCGTACTTTTCTGTCCGATTTGGGTCTTTGAACAAATATTATATACAGTCCGGTAGAAATGACATCAAAATACTTTGGAGCACATAAGTTCAAATTTTGTTAGTGAAATTTCTGTAAAAAATTCATTTCCCGGTGGAAATGACGTCAGAATACTTTGGAGCACATAAGTTCAAATTTTGCTAGTTATTCAGTATAATAAAATAAATAAAAACAATTTTTAAGTTAAACGGTTTTATTGAAAGCAATCCTTACATTAAGTAATAATAATACTAAAAGATAGAAAATAATTAGGTAGGTCCTAGGTACTAGTCATCACACTCCTCATCAATCTAGGACGTTGATCAGACAATTAAATAAAAGCTTTGAGCGCGTGAAATTTCTAATGACTATCATTGATTGATGAGGAGTGTGATGACTAGTATCTAGGACATACCTAATTATTTTCTATCTTTTATTATTATTACTACTTAATGTAAGTATTGTTTTCAATAAAGCCGTTTAACTTAAACTTTTTTTTAAATTATTTTATTATTCTTAATGTTGGCATAAGTACGCTTCTTCAGATACCCCATTCGAATGCCTTTATATAATTTTCTACAGGTCCCATATAGATGCACTTTACATTTTCATACTAAATTAGTTTAAAAAAAGATACCATCATTGCAACCTATATCTCATATTCCGCTCCTTTTTTTCGATGGCGATGACAGCAACCCCGGTAATTTTGACATTTCGTTCATTGTCAAACTTATGTTCCACGTAGGTTCCACTGGGATCGACGCTGGTTTGACACTTCAGTCAGTGTCAAAAAGTATTGTGTTAGAAAGAGAAGGAAACAAACATATCCTACTTGTAAACCTGTACTATTGGTATGTCACTAAATGGCCCAAAAGAAGTTCTACATTGTCATATGAAAATATAAAGCTTCACAGGACCAAATGTGTAATAACAAATTAATTACATCAATGATCGGATTTCATGTTAGTAAGTTGGAATAAAGAAGAGTTGCGACTGATTTCAGAAGGATCGGTACATTTCCACTTTTTTCATATGTGGACCGACCCAACCTAATGTGGTTACAAGCATATTAATAGCAACTGTGAAGTAGGTGGCAGCAGTGCTAGTAGCAATCTAACTTAACTTTAGTGCCACTAAAGTTGGTTATTGAACTTGTTGTTTCTGTTTTTGTTGGATATGTGCAATTTGTTGTCAGTGAACGCCTAATTGAATGTGTCAAATTGGCGTGCATGTAATTACCGTACGTACGTACAACATCAGCGACCATATGTACGTATGTGTCGATTCTCTGTGTTTGTGTTATGGAGTTTATTGTGCACTCGGACACGTGTCACACATCATATTGCACCAAGGTGGAGACTTTGATCCAATATCCTGTGTTTCCTCGCACCCTATTTCAGCAGTCATCACTAGTGATATAATTATGAACGTCACAGTATTCCACAACTCCAGACCTCTGCACTACGGGTATAGCATGTTTTGCTTTGGAAATGTAATATTGCAAAGCAACAGTCTCTTTAGTCGTGACTGCAGTTGCTCCACATATCCCCAACTACGCGTGTCACGGCAGTACCACTATGTAATCTCCCCTCAGGGATCTTATTAATAGCTCCAGAGCATTTTAACTAACCACACCAACTCATTGAACATTATCACGCTATATGCCTTCGTTAGAGCGCCGATAAGTCAAGTGCTCATGAGTATTTTTTTAAAAGGCGTGACTTAACACACGTTATAGTAGAGAGCATGGCGCAAAGCTTTTGACAAATTATGATGCCAACTACATGACACACCGTTGGATCAAAGTCCGACTGGCGATTATTTCGTCAAATGGAATATCTATCGAAAACAATTATCAACTTCGAGAGAGCCGCAAAGCGACGGTCGTCAGCCACCAGTCTTAACATAGCGACTCAGCCGTCCAATTGTTCAAGCATATGAGCTGCAGTGAAGTCAGACAGCACCAGCGCTATACCGACAATTTTCAGAAATCTTCTACCTTCTCGTATACTGAGCCACCTCAGTTTTTCTAAGGCTGGCAGCTAGCCCACATGATTCAGACTACCTGTAACACGTCTTCAAGTATATTCAAAAAATTTCTCCCTGCTAAGATTGACAGGACATTAGCATAAGCCACGACTAGGTAGCCACTACCCCTTGAGTTTCGGGAACAAGTATTTGGTACTTCGATCCAAAGCAAGGGAGAAAGAGGACTTCCCTGTTGCGGAGTAATTTTCAGCTTTCTCTAGGCCGTTGCTCCCCCCTCCCCCCCCCTCTTCCAATTTCTATGTGATATTTGTTCTATCCAGCAGCCTCTTTGTTAATTCTACCAGAAACGCTTCGACTTCCGGTGCTAGTAGGGCCCCTTCTATGGCCCTTGGTAGGATATTGTTGAAGGTTTCTTGAAGAAATGCGCCCTACAAAAAGAAAAAACTTATTGGCACATACAAATTTGCTTTTCTCAAGCTGAATGTCAGGCATTCCGGCGATCGCCGGCGTTAACAGAACGCAACTTTTTTTCTAAATCGTTAGCACTCTCACAGGACCAAAGTGGTCTGCGATAAGATTACTCAAAAACGGCTTTATAAACTAAAGAAAATTACAGTATATTGAGTAGTTAAATATGGAAAATATGAGGATCGGATTATGGTGAAAATTTTCAATTCCAGATTTTCATATAAATATTCCATCCATCAACTCTCCTTCCTCGGCAACGTTCGAAATAATAATCTGCAATTAACAAAAAAAAAAATCTAAGAAAATTTCCTGTCAGTACTCTTCTGACTCCTACTGAAGTCCCCTCGAACTCATTTCTTACAATAGCACCTCAGAACTTCAGCTCTTTAACTCTAGTGACACACTCAGTCTTTTGAAAAGTAAAGGAACAGGTCTTTTTTTTATTGGACATTAGGGTAGCGCACTACCCGCAAGTGGTCCAATGAAAGCAGGCTAGTTCTTTTTATGTGTCCGCACCCCGTGGAACCGCCGTTAGGCATATCATCACGGGAGGAAAGACGATTTAGACGCCACCACTTCCCACGCGCATTTCTCTGCGCTCCTTTTCAGCATGCATCAATTGCGTCTATTTGTCTGCACATTACGAGAACTAAATTCCTAATGGAAGGTTCCTCTCCAAGAACTCTGTGTGCATAGAGTCTTTCGCCGTGACTTCTTCCACCGTTGTTGCCACCTCATTATTGTTCGTGACCATGCCCTTTTCTTAGCATCTTCAGATGGTCGGCTGATTCCAATACCATACAGATCAGCCTTTCACCTGAGAGTAGATCTGCTGGGATTTCCCTGGTTTGGTTTTCTTCTATTTTGAAAGAAGTTTGAACTCGTCAACAAATAAACGATCATTAAGGAGGTCGCTAACTTTTTGCTGGTGATAGTCCGGTCGCAATACGTCGAGGTGATGTGGTTGCAGGGCAGCCCGATTTCTGTGTTATTAAATATTTTTGCAAAAAAAAAATTCTATAAATGCTCTTAAATACCAAAGTATTAGAGTAAATATTCAGCCTAAAAGTAGAACAGGGTTAAAATAGCAGATTATTTTAACAACATAAGAAAATTGTCACAAATTTGTAATGTAATCAACTCCATTACATGCATAATGAACAGCTAGTTAAATTTTTAAAACGTGAATGGGAAAACAATTAAGAAAAGCATTTTATTAAGGGTCTCGACAAAAGAACAGCGCTGAATTACACAATTTTGTACATGATTTGCATATTTTTAGGCGCTAAGTACATGGAAATAGAACGTTGTGGGAATGTTGATACGTTTCATATGCGCCTGGGAAGAGAAGTTAGCACCATTACAAATATTGTAATTAGCAAACATAGAAAGGATAGCACGACATAGCGTAATGCCACTTTAAAATTAAAAAATGTGTATAGTACATAAATATATGGATTTTAATGAAAACAAACAAAGAAAATTATAAGAAAACTGAAATAATTTACCCGAGTGCTGCCTGAAAATAGGCAAATTGGTGAACAGAAGAACCCCGAATTTACATTTCTTTATTACTCACGCTTTATATAAAATGTTTGAACTGACGGAAATTAGTTCATTTATTAATTGCTGTTTTTTCGTCTAAACGATTTTAGCAGTCTGGCATCAAAATGCGTTATATGTATGTAAGTCACATCTTGTTGCTTTGGTTATTGTTGTAACTGAAAAATACAAAGGCTTATGAGAATGTAGTCGACGAGTTCAGTTCTTTGCCGGATATTAATGACACACTCCGCCATCGAAACGGAAAAAACACTCCGAAAGTATAGACGAGTGTTACATTTATAGAAAGACTTTTTCCGGAAATTAATCGGGTACGCACCTTAAGTATCACCTAACTGGCACTAACTTGAATGCAAGGGAAGAGGTTTTTTTGGATGGTAGCGCTGGTTTTTACAAAGACCAAGCCCTCCGCAACATCAAATTTATATTTCTGTGTTCGTGTCCTGCTCTCTTCACATTAAAACTCCAGCTATAAAGAGTTACACAGCTATTAGATCACAAAACGGCAAGTAGGATAGCTCCCAGAAAGCTTAAAGTATTTGCCAAGATGACGGAGTTTGTATATTATAAGAAAGGTGAAAGTTCTTGGATTTAGACTATAGATAAAAAGAAATGAAATAGGACCTAAAAAGTTTATAGCATTTTCCAAAAAGGCGCAGTTTACGTTTGACAACAAAGGTAGATCTTGATTTTTGATGGGGTTTTTCAGTTTGGTCGACGGGCTAAAATTCTGGTAGCACTAAGGCACATTCAGTCTATAAGAGGTCCTCAAGGATCGTCTTGTACAACCTAGTAGCTGAGCTGATGTTCGGGTTCAGAATTTATTCATGTCGACAACCTTATTAGGAGGCCGAGGAAGGTAAGAAACATCCACTATGGTAGAAGGGGCAGGTGGAGTATCACTTGAACTCCCTTAGTTACCTGGCGGCACTTGTAACGAAAGAGCACAATTCGCCCAAACGGTTCAGGGCTAATTGAATATGATGATGATGATGCTAAACTTACGACGCATTTGCTAAGGCCAGTGATAACAATACGATCATTATTTTCCAGCACTTGCATGCACATACATACATATAATGAAAGGGGATTGAACATTTTCGTTAAGAATTGTTTCGATAGGTTATTTATAGTTACATAAGCAAATGGACTAAATTTAAGCAACCCAGCTCCACAGTACACCTGGTACGCGGTTACTTGGTGGTCCTTTCTCGCGGGTCTTGAAAAATTCATCAGGGACCGTATTCTTTAGTTGAGAGTTAAGAAATTATTCTTCCACGCCCCAGCGCATGTCATTACGCCTTTCGGCCATCAATTTCTTATTTCTATGTTATCGCTCATTCTTTCAGCTTATGATAACTCCTTCAATCATGTGTTACGCTCATACATAACGCGGCCGTCCCTTTTGGAGCTGCATCACCGCAGTTGCTGTTAGGAAGCCTATATTTTACAATATTTTTCTCATCAGCGGAACGAAATTAGTGAGAGAGACATATACCTCCAGCGCGCGGAAATGGCGTAAAGTCGACGATTGCTCTGAGAGACCAATCGCAAGAGCGGAGTGAAGAAATAAGCAACGGGAAGAGCTGCTTGGTGCTTCTCCTTCTTCTCAATAGAAGCATACGCGTATGCTGATTGCCATAAGATGGCGGTCCAAATTGATATTGGAATCTAATGCGGCAGTTACCCACCGACGTGTGCCGTACGTACGGACGTTTGTCGTACGAAGCACGTTTGACCGAACTCTCAAGCCCGTAGGAATCAATGCGTGCGTCTGTGTACACGTAAATAACATATTTGTGTGTGTATTGCTAACAGATAAGCACTGTTGCCATTGCCCATTTTGCATGCATGCTTATGGAAACATCAACTTTTTCCAATTTAGTTTTTGATGTTGTAAAAGGCTGGAATTAATATTAAATAAATATAAATAGATTACATATTTATAATCTGCACCTTTACATAATTATTTCGAATTATTTTCACAATTTTTTAAACTTTAATTAGGTGTTTTTGCATAAAACTGCAAACGGTCAATAATTAGCGCACAAAAGTTTACTAGGCAACTCTGTCTAGTTAGAGAGCGATCAGCTGACACGTTCGTACGGAAAAAATCCAAATTGTTTTGATTTCTACGTTCCGGGCTACGTACTTATGGGCGTTGCACGTCGGTGAGTTTTCGTTTACATTGTACACTCATAAGATAGGTCGTGTCAGCTGACACGTTTTTAGTACGTACGTTCGTGAGTAACTGCCGCATAAAGAAGCGTGTACACCAGGCATCGGCATTTAGTAGCACAATTGTGCACAGTCAATTCACACATATTGTTATTCTCTTTAGTTTAGTAGTCACTGAGCATTTGGCGCAGCAACAGCGATTGTGTGCTTCGCTCGGAATGTTGACGAATGTTATTAGCAAGCAACAAGCAAAGATCGTTTGTTAATTTTTTCAATGCGCACAAGCGAAAAATATTTAATGTTGACCAACCCTTTTGCGCAAATACAATGTATTTAATTGTATAAACCTTTTGCTTCCCATTTTGCGCATTAAAAATATAATAACAAACGATTTTGTATTGTTGCTTGCTAATAAGCGAATGAACTAAGCAAACCGATGCATCAAGTGATGTGCGCGACTAATGCCGATGCCTGGTGTACATACAGGACGTAAAAAGATTTAAAAGACTGCCTTCAATCACATTGTAGTAGATTTGTTTTTATTGTTTTTTTGAGCAGGCGAAAGTCAAGTAGCTCGAGGTACAAGCGTTCAACGTTCTTTTGCGATATCCCACCTGGAGTTATTATACCATGAAAGTAGAAATTTCCGACTGCAGGACCAAAGTCTACTTCCTTATCCGTCTTTTCGCGTTTAAGTCACTACACACGATCCTGATGTTGGGGCGAGGAATTGTTATACCAAGTTACAAGTTATCGCCCAAAAAGTATATCTTTTAACCCCCTTTAACCCGTCCAAAGCATTTAAGAATTTCTTTTTATATACTGAGACAATTTTTTATGAGGAAATCGTTTTCATATAAACAACAAATATAATTTAATTAAAAATCTAGGAAAAAAAATATAACTTAAAAAAGCTTCAAAGCTTACTTAACAAAGTTTAACTAAAATCAATTTGCTCCTTTGGCATTAAGAAATGATATGTCCTTAAAACTCTTTGATGTCTATGCGGGGGAAATGGAAGGTGGAAATATTCAAAACAAAAAAAGCTCAGTAATTGCCTCGTGAAGGAAATAATAACAACAAGTAAGGAAGTCTAAGTTCGGGTGAAACCGAATATTACATACCCAGCTGTACACTTGCAATGCTTTTGTTATTTGTTTTGTGTGCTTAATAGTGTTACAAGGCTGCGCAATAATGCACATACATATGACTATATTCTGAACTAATTTTTCCTTGAGTTTTGGCTCCCGAAACATAGAAAATTGCTTAGTCATAAAAGGGGCGGTGTCACGCCCATTTTTTTAAATTTGAAGTTTTTCCTATTTATTCTTATAAATCCACTTGGGAAATCAAATACCATTGATATAAAGCTCTTTTTTGCAAAGATAAAGCTTATTTTATTCGTCCACGACCCCTTTAAAAATCTTTTATATAAAAGTGGGGGTGCTCCTCAACCGATTTCGTTAATTTTACTTTAAAGATTAATAATATTTTTGAAATGGTTTTTATCACAAGTGGGCGGTGCCACGCCCATTTAAAAAAATGTTTTCAAATTTTTATCAAGAGTCTCAGTATCAGTCCGCACGTCAAATTTCAACATTCTATGTGTATTATTCACTAAATAATGAGGTTTTTTGTGTTTTCCAAAATGTTATATATATAAAATGTGGGCGTGGTTATCATCGGATTGCGCTCATTTTCAATACCATATTAGCTCTTGTACAAAATTTGGAGACGATATATCAATTTTTACTCAAGTTATCGCGTTAATGGACAGACGGACAGACGGACGGACGGATATGGCTCAATCAAATTTTCTTTCAATACTGATGATTTTGTTATATGGAAGTCTATATCTATCCCGATTCCTTTATACCTATACAGACAACCGTTATCCAATCAAAGTTATAATACCCTTTGTACAATACAGCTGGGTATAAAAATGAAAAGTACATAAACAACAACATCAGTAGCCCCTGTAACAAGGAATTTTTCCGTTTGTTTGTATCCTTTTATGCGTGGCTAGAAAAATTGTTGCCTTACAAGAACAAAACAAACAGAAAATATTGCATAATTTGAGAGGGTTAAAAGTCACAAAAGTTTGAGCGGCATTGAAAACAATATTTTCCTCATTGTTATTGAATTTTTGTTTATCGAATGTTTTGTTTGGGAATTTAACTTTTTCTTACCTTTTTAAGCTTTATTTTCTTATTGCATTGCTAACTGTGCCAGGGGCTAATGCCAAACTTGCTAACGGTAGGGGGTGACCTTCGTTGTGAAAAATACCTGAAATATGAAGATTTGGTAATGTATTATCTTTAATAGTTTTAATAAATTAAGATCTAAAAACATATTTTCTGTGTGAAAAAAACGTATACATATTTAAACTCATATGGCAACCTCACCCAAAGTATTTGTTTTGTAAAACTATATGAAATATATTTTCAGCATTAAGGTTAGGTTGCAACCCTACTTAATTAAGATCTAAAAACATATTTTCTGTGTGAAAAAATCGTATACATATTTAAACTCATATGGCAACCTCACCCAAAGTATTTGTTTTGTAAAACTATATGAAATACATTTTCAGCATTAAGGTTAGGTTGCAACCCTACTTAGAAGTATTTTTACGGCGGCAGATACCTTTCGCATATCTGCCTACTTTTACTTCAAACCTTAATTATGTGAACCATGACGCAATAAGACCAGACAAAATGCAGTCGCATAAAAATATACTACATTAGTACCTTCTCGAAACATGAATTTGGAAAGATACTACTACCCTTAATGAGGTGACTGCCGACCTATATCAATATCATTAAGTTTCGCATGAATATCTTCGAGACTTGTAATAAGAAAACTCGGAATTGATGGTATACGGTCCTAAGACCCAACATTTATCTATTTAAACCGTTAAAGTAGGCTCATTGAGCAGAAAGATGTGGCTGGTGTAAAAATATATAGCGGCAGAGGTTGTACAGTAACGATGCTTCATTAAATGGCGTACCAAAATCAAATACTGTTGATACGTCTATTAATAGCATGACCGTGTTGACAAATAACTCTCTCACTCAGTCTTTGCTAAAAGGTAATGCGACTGAACATAATAATGTCAGAGACATACATTTGCCGAATAATAATACCCAGCCGTTTATTTCAAAGGGTGCAGATAATAAACTTGGTGCGAACCGTACTAACTCTAGTCCGACTGTGAAGGGTAGTAAGAAAAGCAAAACTAAACCAGTATTAACGAATGTTTCCGCTGCTTCGGTGCCACTTTCTACTGCCTCTGTGTCTATCAACACTACTACCTCTTCTACTACTTGTGCCACTGGTACTAATACTTCGTTGCCAATGAGTTTCGCTACGGTGGTAGCCCAAAATAATAACCCATCAACTGCAAATTTTGGACTGCGGGATGCTCATACTGTGAGTAACACGCAGAATAATGATAATGTTCCTGCACCTTTACTGGTAGGGAGGAGTGCCAAGAAGAATCTAAGTAAGCCACTGGTTCTTGGCGTAAATACCAACTCGGAACTGTGTGTAGCTTCGAGTATGAAGTGGCTGCACGTCTCATCGTTCTTGCCCAAAGTGACCGAGGATGATATTTTAAGCTATGTCACGAAACATTCTGGCATTGGTAAAACTCATTTGAAATGCGACAAGCTCGTAAAAAGTGGTACCAATCTGTCCGAACTAAGGCGAGTCAGTTTTAAACTAGGCGTATCGGAATCTTATTACAACAAAGTTATTGATGCGAACATCTGGCCTGTTAATGTAATTCTACGGCCGTTCCGTTTTTTTCCAAGGGGCGGTGCAACTCAACAAGTGGTGTAGCAACATCCCTGAATTTCAAACCGAACTCTTTGCCGTTTAGTATATATTATGAAAATGCTTCTGGGCTTAGAACTAAGTCTAAAGCAGTATATGAATTTAGTTCACTTTTGGGTTATGATGTTTACGTTTTCGTGGAAACCTGGCTAAATGAAAATTTCTATGACAACGAGTATTTTGATCCCGAAATGTACAACGTATATAGAAAAGATCGAGATACGTTAAAAACTGGCCTGTCCCGAGGAGGTGGTACTTTAATTGCTGTTCGGCGTAAATATCACTCATCATCTATTTCACTGCAGAATGAGGACACTCGGTTGGATCAACTGTGTGTATGTGTCAATGGGTCGTCGACACTCTTTATATGTGTATCTTACATTCCGCCTGGTAGTATTGACAGTTTGTATAAAGCACATACTGATAATCTTATAGACTTAGTTTCTACGAAATCAGAGTGTAATTTTTGTATTTTAGGTGATTTCAATATAGGAGATGTGAGCTGGGCGCCAGTGGGTGAGAGTTTAACTTTGTACCCCAACAATGTAACTAGCTTTTCCGAAACGTATGTTGTTGACAACTTATTAAGCGTCAATCTTACTCAAATTAATTCAATTTTAAATAAACTGTTTAAAACATTAGATCTAATTTTTTTAAGTGAAGATATGAGTTTTTCTTTGGAAGAATGTCTCGACCCTCTGTCATGCCCCGGCTTGCATCATGTTCCTCTTGTCCTGCAACTGGAGTTTTACGAATTTAGAAATGTCGACTTAGATTTGCTGCCGGTTAATTACTGTTTCAAAAATTGCAACTTTAATGCCATTAGCGATAGAATCAATTTGCATGATTGGGATACTATATTTTCTGGGAAGAGTGTAAATGAATGCTTTGATCTTTTCAAAGTTAAAGTCAATGAAATTTGCTCCACTTTAATTCCTCGAGTGAAAAGGAAATGTTACAAAATACCTTGGTATACAAGAAAGTTGAAAAGACTTAAAAATTTAAGGAATAAGTTTTTTAAAAGGTATAAATTATCGAAGATGCGTCTTCATAAGGATACATATTTATTATACTCAAGTAAGTTTAAATCTTTGAGCAAGAAACTTCATAAAGAGTATGTTGCTAAATTTGAAAGGAATATTAAGTTAAACCCTAAATCTTTTTGGCGTTACGTTAAGGCTAAAAAGTCGTGTGCAAGTATCCCATCTAAAGTTTCTTACAATGGAAAATCTGCGTATTCCCTCGGCGAAGCTGTCAACCTCTTTGCTGATTTTTTCGGGGCGAATTTTGAGACTGGGACGTTTCTCACCGAGGAACTAGATACGGAAAATGACACCCCTATTAATTTTGGTCAATTGTCCCTGACTCTTGAAGATGTCATTTGTGGCATCTCGGTGATCAAGTCGTCAGTGCAAATGGATGTAGATGGGTTCTGTTCTTTTTTGTTTAAAAATATTGCAGCAGTTGCGTATCCAATCTTATTAATTTTTAATAAATCTCTCATGAATGGAGATTTCATAAACGCTTGGAAGGTAACGTCTATTACCCCGATATTCAAGAGTGGTAATAAAAGTAATGTTGCCAACTACCGTCCTATTTCTAAACTTTCCACTGTCTCGAAATTGTTTGAAATTGTAGTTAAGGATAAAATATTCTTCGCAGTAAAGACCTTGATTTCACCTAATCAGCATGGATTTATGCCTGGCAGATCAACTGTAACTAATCTAGCAGTATTTTCTGAATACTGTATTTCTTCATTTAATAGGAGGGCGCAAGTTGATACTATCTATACCGATTTTTCGAAGGCTTTTGACAAAGTCAACCATTCATTACTAATATCTAAACTTGCTGGCTTCGGCTTCCATTCTAGTATGCTATCTTGGGTGAGATCTTACTTGGCAGATCGTAGCTGTGTTGTTGTGGTAGATGGTATTTCTTCGTGGTCGTTTACTGCCAATTCTGGTGTACCCCAAGGGAGCGTGTTGGGTCCCTTATTATTTGTTATCTTTATTAATGACATACGTCATTGTTTCAGTTATGCTGAATTCTTATTGTTTGCTGATGACTTGAAAATTTTTGCATCAATCACGACTCAATCTGAGTCCACTATGCTCCAAGCTGATCTTGATAACGTAATGGACTGGTGTAAACGGAATCGTCTGCTTTTAAATATAAGTAAATGTTTTAGTATTACCTTTGCTAAAACTCGAAATGTTCTTCCTGTTTCGTATCATATTGGGGACTCTACGCTGAGGGTTGTTGATGAAATATCAGATCTTGGTGTAGTCTTTGATGCGAAGTTTCTATTCCACAGTCAGATTAATTATGTCATTGCGAAGTCTTATTCCACACTTGCGTTCATTCGCCGTTTCAGTATGGATTTTAGTGATCCTTATACTCTAAAACTTTTATTTACAACCCTAGTGCGGTCTAAACTAGAATATGCTGTTTTCATTTGGAGGCCGTACCATGCCTGCCATATAGACCGACTTGAGCGTATTCAAAAAATATTTTTGCGATTTGCCCTCCGGTCTTTGCGTTTTCAAGACCCTGTTCCAACATACAGTTCTAGGTGTCTTTTAATTAACCTTAAATCTTTAGTGAGTAGAAGATCAATGCTTTCATTGACATTTTTATATGATATCATCAATGGGACGGTTGACTCGCCCTATCTTTTAGAACGTATACGGTTCAATGTACCATCGCGAACCCTTCGATGTCACGATTTTTTCTGGTTAGATAGATTTAGAACGACTTATGCTTCCAACTCTCCAATTGCTAGGGCAATGAGGGAGTTTAATTTGCTGTATTCTATAGATATTGATTTTGCATTAAATAAATTTAGGTTTAAACTGCTATTGAATGAAATTATTTGAATATTTTATATTTATTAGTTAAGATATATTAGTAAATAGTCTGTAAGGAGGTTCTGATTGTCCTAGACTATAATATGAATAAATAAATAAATAAATAAATCAGAGCTTATAGATTTCGCTTATCGCAACTTTATTTCAAGCAGCTCTGAATATCCCTGGAAACGTCCCCCTGTGGGTTAGGGGTTAGAATATGCCCACGGTAGGTATACCGGTCGTAAAAGGCGACCATAATACCATGGCTAACCAATCCATCCATGAGTAAGGTTATTTTACTCTAAAGGGAGCAGGGTGGACGCTGGTAACATCCTGTGGGACCCTAGGCATGGTCTTTATAAAAACTGCTACCACGGGAGCAGGAAAAGCCAGTTGTGACCTGATGCACTGCACCGTACGATGCTTGTGTTGAGGTCTCATCTCCTGTCCTGGGATGGTCCCCTTGTGGGAGCATCGCGGTGGCTGTGGTTTCAAATAACAGTTCACTTTATGACACGCTCTGAGTAGACTTGTGTTCAATTGGGGCG